>NW_028292569.1:28385792-28560792 GCF_029948245.1 Actinia tenebrosa
ATTTGCGTTCAGTTGTTCGGTTTCCTATTTTTCAATTAAAGACCTAATCACGATACTTACATCCCATAGTGGTCCTTAGCATCTTCTCCATCTCAATCCCTCTCTTCTCCAACTCCGCATGCAACGTTTCTAACGCCTGTAACTCATCAACCATCTCCGTTGGCGACAACACAATCTCTTCCTCTTGAACCAAGTCGGACTTCTCTCTCTTAATTTTACAGTTCCTCAATGACCTAAAATAATCATTCTGAGCTTTCGAAAAGTTATTCCCTTCGACACCGAAATAAAATTCACCCTCGATGTCAATAGTTTCAACGCTGTTTTCTTCGATAATAATATCCCCATCTAGTCCTTTAGTGTTGCATTCACAAGTTTCTACCGTAAAAAAGCGACTGTTCACTTTTGTATACGAAGATTCTTGTGCTATTATGATGGACATTTTCGGCGAATCGCAAGAAGAGTTTGTTTCAGCGAGAGAGTTTTGACTCGGCCATCTTGTTTCGTACGAAGATACTGGAGAGATCGGAGAGTCAGGAATTGAAGAGCTGTCGCTAAATGGCGGACTAAATAGACGGTTATTTGATGACACGGATGTTTGACTGCAGCTTCTTTCTCTCTCGCTCTCGTCTCTCTCACTGTCACTGTCAACAGATGGTCGTACGATAATAGGGATAGTTCTTCTAGTAGGAGAAGGTGTCGAGGAAGATGAAGAGCCTAGGTTTTCTGAAGGTGACAATTTGGGCAAATGTTTGCTTTTAGCTTGAGATGAATTACTAATCTTCTGCGATTGTGATTCATTGGAAGTTCTAGAATTTTCGTCTGGGTTTCCAAGTATGTGATTGGTTTGGTTGCACAGATCACGTGATTCGTTAATGGCGTCATCCATGTGACTGGCGCTGCTTTGTCCACTAGAAGTCCCCAATGAATTGTTCGATTCTTCAGAGTCCTCGACTCTTTTCCCCTCTTTTTCCATCTCATTTTTCTGGTCATTTGACAAGTCTTCTTTTCCTTTTGATTGTTCATTCCAGTTTCTGACAACCCTTCGTATTTCCCTCTGCATTCTTTCATTCTTCTTCGCGAGTTTCTGCTTGTGTTTGTTTTCAATTATGTCTTCAATGTTCATAAACTTTTGGCGAAGTTTCTGGACGCTTCCTTCTTGTGGTCTTTCTTCTTCTTCTCTGCTGTAAGCATCATTTAATCCTACAGAATCCTTGATTTTTTCCTTCCAAACCTGTTTTCCTTTAGTATCCTGTTGGTTGTTTGTCTTTTCAGGCGATTCCGCATCGGCTCCTTCATCTTTTTGTAGCGAATTCTGGGGAGACAATTTTGGTTTCACTGGATTTATCCTCACACAAGACTTAACTTTACCGTTTTCTCTCTTAACCTCAATTTCTAATTGAGTAGGTCCACCTTTAGTAGGAAGAGAGTTGTCGCTTTGTGATTTCTTTAGCTCAATTTTCGAGTTCATTGAGACCGAAAGAGTGTCCTTTGGAATGTTTTTCTCTACAGAGTGTCGTCGGCTACTGGAGTTTTTTCGCCTCGTGGACGAAAGATCCTCAAAGCTCTTTGGAAAAGAGTCTATTGTGATGGAATTCTTTTTGACGATTGAAAAGGGAGGAGTTAGACTGTTGCTTCGAGAACGCGAGTCCAAGGATGATTTTCTAGTGTGTGATGTGTCAGCTTTTTCTAGCACGTCGAATACCTTATCCGTGATTGGCTGAAGTTTGATCTTAATGTCGTCTTGCTTCTTTCTGAAGTCTGTTAAAAGTAAACCGTTATTGTTACTAAATATATCGGTATTAATATATCAGTCGGTCACTCGGGTCACTCGGTCGGTCACTCGGTCAGTCACGATCGGCCAGTCGGCCAGTCGGCTGGATCACATATAAGTTGAGTTTGTTTAATGTGTTGTTCTCTCCTGTGCCACGAAAGTTTTTCTCCAGGTTCTCCGGTTTCCTCCCTTCGTAAAAATCACTTTGTGAGTCGTAAATATGTATGTTGTAAATATAGAATGTAATGGTAGTGCGTGTGAAGGGCAGCTCACGAAAAAGCCCCGTATCGGGAGTCAGTCAGCTAATCGACGTCAGTCATTTTATAGACCCTTTGCATTGATTTCCTAGAGGAATTTTTTTAGGGGAAAAAACAATAGGCCGTCTTTTCTTATGCAAAAACAAATCCATCGTTTGTCCCCCAGTACTCAGTGACTCAGTGTAAGAGGTCTATACTATAGTAAGGTGTTAACTCACCTCCCATGCATTCATAAATACAGCAGAACGTTTCAGTTTCTGGACAATAAGAATACGTCCCAGGAGTCAACACAGAATCACATTTACTGCATTTAAAGCAAGCTCGATGGAACAGCCTTTGCTCTGCTACAAGTCTTTCAATGATGTACACTTTCTCTTCACAGATGGAGCACTTAGTTCCAAGATAAGGTAGACGGGGAGCCATGCTCGGGGGATGAATGGTATCTGTTTTCTTGTCCTTAAATATAAAAAAATGGAAAACGAAATAACAAAGATCGAACTTTCATTTTTGTATGAGCATTATTTCTTAATTCTATTTCTTTCCAAGCATTATATTCATGTGCCTTCTCTTCCGTATCCGTAGAACACAGGAATGACACTCTAGGAAATGACGCTTGGTCTGAAATGGGAAAATATTGCACCACAACCAAATGATACCCTAGGGAATGACACGTGGTCTGAAATGCAAAAACATTGCACCACAACCAAATGATATCCTAGGGAATGACACGTGGTGTGAAATGGGAAAACATTGCACCACAACCAAATGATATTCTAGGGAATGACATGTGGTCTGAAATGCAAAAACATTGCACCACAACCAAATGATACCCTAGGGAATGACACGCGGTCTGAATTGGGAAAACATTGCACCACAACCAAATGATACCCTAGGGAATGACACGTGGTCTGAAATGCAAAAACATTGCACCACAACCAAATGATATCCTAGGGAATGACACGTGGTGTGAAATGGGAAAACATTGCACCACAACCAAATGATATTCTAGGGAATGACATGTGGTCTGAAATGCAAAAACATTGCACCACAACCAAATGATACCCTAGGGAATGACACGCGGTCTGAATTGGGAAAACATTGCACCACAACCAAATGATATCCTAGGGAATGACACGTGGTGTGAAATGGGAAAACATTGCACCACAACCAAATGATACTCTAGGGAATGACACGTGGTCTGAAATGCAAAAACATTGCACCACAACCAAATGATACCCTAGGGAATGACACGTGGTGTGAATTGGGAAAACATTGCACCACAACCAAATGATATCTTAGGGAATGACACGTGGTGTGAAATGGGAAAACATTGCACCACAACCAAATGATACTCTAGGGAATGACACGTGGTCTGAAATGCAAAAACATTGCACCACAACCAAATGATATCCTAGGGAATGACACGTGGTGTGAAATGGGAAAACATTGCACCACAACCAAATGATACCCTAGGGACAGACACGTGGTGTGAAATGGGAAAACATTGCACCACAACCAAATGATACCCTAGGGAATGACACGTTGTCTGAAATGCAAAAACATTGCACCACAACCAAATGATACCCTAGGGAATGACACGTGGTGTGAATTGGGAAAACATTGCACCACAACCAAATGATACTCTAGGGAATGACACGTGGTGTGAAATGGGAAAACATTGCACCACAACCAAATGATACCCTAGGGAATGACACGTGGTGTGAAATGGGAAAACATTGCACCACAACCAAATGATACTCTAGGGAATGACACGTGGTCTGAAATGCAAAAACATTGCACCACAACCAAACGATAACATAGGGAATGACACGTGGTGTGAACTGGAAAAACATTGCACCACAACCAAATGATAACATAGGGAATGACACGTGGTGTGAAATGGGAAAACATTGCACCACAACCAAATGATACCCTAGGGAATGACACGTGGTGTGAAATGGGAAAACATTGCACCACAACCAAATGATACCCTAGGGAATGACACATGGTGTGAATTGGTAAAACATTGCACCACAACCAAATGATACCCTAGGGAATGACACGTGGTGTGAATTGGGAAAACATTGCACCACAACCAAATGATACTCTAGGGAATGACACGTGGTGTGAAATGGGAAAACATTGCACCACAACCAAATGATACCCTAGGGAATGACACGTGGTGTGAATTGGGAAAACATTGCACCACAACCAAATGATACTCTAGGGAATGACACGTGGTGTGAAATGGGAAAACATTGCACCACAACCAAATGATACCCTAGGGAATGACACGTGGTGTGAATTGGGAAAACATTGCACCACAACCAAATGATACTCTAGGGAATGACACGTGGTGTGAAATGGGAAAACATTGCACCACAACCAAATGATACCCTAGGGAAATGACACGTGGTCTGAAATGCAAAAACATAACACTCTCAAGGTTGAGGGTCTATTATTCATAAATAAGTCAACGTAAACTTACATTTTCTGAAGCAGTTTTGAGGTTCTCAGTGCTTGGGGATTTGATCAGCGTGTCGTCAACTTTTAGGCGGTCCTCTTTGTTGTCTGAACGGAAGACATTCTTCAGAGCTGAGGAGATCTTCTTAGCCTTGCCTTGAAGGGCATGGTTACGATTCGAAGCGCGTTTGCCAGCTTTTCCTGATAGTGAGAGATCGCTTTTGGCTTTCATCGTGGAACTCATTTTAGTGGACACTACTTGATTTGCTGTGGAGGAAATAAGACATCTCTTTAGCAATGTCTTGCAACATGGTGGTCATGACTTTTGCTATCTTATCCAACATGGCGGACATTTCTTACCTGGTATTTTATCCTTGAAGTGATTAAAAAGCTGCGAAACGAACGTGATTACGCCGAGTTTATCAGGAACTGGCTTGGCGATCATATCATGGATGTCCAAGATCGATGGAATGTCTAGATGTCTCTCGCAGATGTCAAAGGCCTGAGTAGAATCAAAACCAGAAATGAGCCTCTGCATTTGCTACCTCGTAATCGCAGAAGCAGAAGCAGAAGCAGAAGCAGAAGCAGAAGCAGAAGCAGAAGCAGAAGCAGAAGCAGAAGCAGAAGCAGAAGCAGAAGCAGAAGCAGAAGCAGAAGCAGAATCAAAAACAGAAAAGAAAAGAAGAGAGAAGAAAAAATAAAAAAAATAAAAAAAAAATAAAAAAATAGAAGCTTGAGTATGAAATACTTTCAGGTCACCCATCCAGATACTAACATCGCTCAACCGGACTTGACTCAGTGTCTTGGAAGCACAAGTTTTTTCCACTCGTCTACGGTTCCAAGAAATTAGCGCAACAATAGCAGTGGAAAAATGCCCCAGATAGACTAGATTATTTTTCACTTTAAATCAATGCGCCTAAAGCGTTGCAGGTGGTGCAAGGGATTAGCTGTAGATATGGTCTGGGGGCCGGCTGGTCTCTCCCCTGATGCTTCGGCTAGAACATCATCCTGCGTAATCCGTGCAAACAAGGGCTGAAGGATTTAATTGCCGTCAGGTCCGAAGTCCATACGTCGCCTCAGCTCTGCGGATGTCTTGGGGGTATGGCATGTGGTAGGTGCAGGTTTTTTGGAATTAATTGTCAACTTTTATGTCCGTGGAGGCGGGTTCGAATCCCACTGTATCCAGATGATAATTTTTTATTCTTCCTAATATCTTTTTTTAATATTTATATTTTGATTGGAATCACACCCTTCGACATTCACAACATTAAAAAAACTGCTTCCCGTCCGTGCGTCCGTGCGTCCGTGCGTCCGTGCGTCCGTGCGTCCGTGCGTCCGTGCGTCCGTGCGTCCGTCCACAGAGCGTTTTCACTCACGTGACAAGGCAGCCATATACCAAACAATCGAAACTTTCCGCACACAATTTACATGAAAATAGGGTTTAATAGCGCAGCGCAACCGTGACGTCATAAAAACGAAGACAAAGGCGAAATTCGGACAAACAAACTTACAAGTTTACTTTCAGCAGATAATTTTCACAACCGATCGTAGTTGATCTTAGTTTACATGGGTTATTATTGTAACTTTAAGTAAAAATAATAAAATCGGTTCGTATAATCCTCGTAGCGGTTAAACAGAATGCAATGTTTGTCCGAATCTTTAAGCTATTTTTAGAATCAGTGCGCTGCGCTATTCCTGGAGGGTAGAAAATGTAGTGTTTTGGTACACTGAAACATGGCTGCTATGACGTCACGTGAAAACGCTCTATATCCCATCCATCCATTTATTCATTTTGACAGCCAAAGGAAAAAGTAAATCACACTTAGCTCAGTAACACGGTCCTTAAACAGAAACATGTTTAATGATGCTGTAGATAACAGAAAAATTACGGAAATGTCTGCTACAAAGATCGGGTCAGACTAGATAAAACTGATGATCATCTATACATGGTTACAACTGCGTCAGTCAGTACAGTGAAGGTTTTCATTCATAACAGCAAAGTAAATAAACCCAAGAGCGATTTAGATGAATGGAATCAAGGGCTGTTCGTTTATTAATACGTCGCAGGGAGGGCCTTGCGGTTTTTTATTGGAGGCATATTTTTGTAAGACATACCAACAAAAAATTGCCTAAATTTTTACCCAAACGCGCTACTTTTTTCTTAAAAATTGTACCCCCTTGAAAACAAAGTTTACCCCCCTCAAGTTACGTTTGTTTCAAAAAATAACCACCCTCCACCATTAAAACCAAGCCCTCCCTCCCCACGACGTAACAAACGAACAGTCCCTAAACTCTGCGATTTTAGAATTTTTGAGAAGATAAAACTTCTCTTGATTATGTACATTGTACATCTGCATCATTTAAAAAAATATCTAGACATTTTTTTATTATCTACAGCATCATTAAATATCTTTCTGTTTTATGAACGTGTTACTGAGCTACTACGTAAGAAGAATTTCAGCTTTGTGCGAGATCTTTTATTATCGAGAAAAAGTATTCCCGAATTTGTTTCTAAACATGTTACACACAGCAATGTCTTGAGAGGTTTTTCTAAGGTTCTCCGGGTTTCCTCACTCTGCCACTGAAAACTTAACATGCTTAATTCCAATTCGAACTTTAAGTTAGCTGTGCCCTGACTTGGAATCAGCCCAGGGGTTGTTTCAGGGTTCAATAAAATACCTAAAATTACTTGATATTTTGCACAATTTTGTAATATTCAAGTTTTGTAATTAGGATTTTTCGTACTTAAAAAGCCTTAGAAACGTTGATAAGAATGAGATTTTTTAGCAGACAAAGAACGACACTATGCCCGAGGGCGATTCCAGCGATAACAGGCCTTGAAATATGGCTTTATTCAATCTATCAATGCCTGTAACAGATATACTTTAGGTGTGCTGACTAAGGGTCAAGTTAGCATATAATTAGCAAACTACTATATTTTTATTTATCTTGCAATTATTTAAGGCTTTTGTCATTTTAGTCGCGTTGGTGCGTTAGGTGTTAACAGATTTCGTACTTTTTAACTATCCAGCGAATATCCCAAAATTATCCAAATCCAAAATTAAAGAACAGTGTTACAAAGAGACATGTATTGGTATCAAGATGTTGCTTTAGGCTAATTTTGGCTACCCAAAGGAACGTGGATTCGAGCTGCAATATCTTTTTTCGCATGAATAAAGAATACTATGATTTCGTAAAAAAAAAGCCCGAATACAATGAAAGGTTTGCTATTGAATAAAGCCTCGAAATAAAAACCCTCTGAATATCAACTGAAGCAACAATGAAATAATAATAATGAATCGAGATAATCAGATAAAACATATCCATTAACAAAAACCGTTAATATACAACATCATATACCTACCATTTTGTTATTCTTGATGATGTTTTCCTTCGACAACTTAGCGAAATCACTGAAGGAGAAAAAGCATAACAAATATCGTACTTTCCTCTATAAATAAGACTCTAAGTTCGAGTACTTTGACGTACGACACTAAAACAAGCTAACCCACAAATGGATAGAGCAAAATAGAGTCTTAAACTTACATTAAATCGGGTCGATAGCGATGAATAATCGCACAAAAAGCAAGACCATCTCGCCATGAGCTCGTCATATTGTAAATATTCACTTCATTGTATCCTTCAGTTTGCTGCCTCGACCAAAGCAATAAAGCTCTTGCTCCTGCGGCCATTGTATAGATAGAATCCTGTGAGTTTACAGGACTTATATTGTCAGTCATAGACTCCTTTTGCTCTGGCATTAAAACTTGTCTGAAGAAGACTACTCAAGTTAAATCACATGAAGATTGACTCGAAGGCGATTGAAAAACTCGTATCTCTAAATTTCTTGCGACGATGATTTTCTTTAAGAAACGTTCTTTCCTACACGTAAAAAGGGATTCATCTCTTCGTTAAACATAATTGTAAATGTCGATATAACACTGAATACACAGTAGACGACCCTTGACATGTGAACGATTTCCCAGTAGGACCACTTTGAAGCATTCTTGTAATTCCAATTGATGGGCGTCGAACAACCCCACACTTACATCTTCTACTCCCCCTCAACTACTAATTAAGTTAGATAAATAAAAATATCTATCTGTCTTAATCTCTTCGATAAGATAAAAATAAAAGGTTCTAAAAAGTTGGTTTCTGCGTTTTAAAAATCTTGGAAAATATTAGAAAATATTTGCGTGCAGCGGGCAGCATAAAGTTGGCTTCCCTTAGGAATGTAGGCTGGCCAGTTCCTGGACTTAAAACTGTTATCTCAAGATTTGCTTAAGAAGTTCATATAAAGTCATAATGGCGTCTGCTCTGAGGACAAAAATGTAAATTACTTAGCGATTAAGATTTCAAGGGCTAGATAAATTTAAACCCTTGAGTGGAGTTTCCCTTCGAATATCGTATCTTTAATAAGAGAAAAATTAATTATTTCATTCTTTATCATCTTCATTTAGTGTGTCACTTCATCGATCAAGGCGTTAGGTTTATTTTCAGTTTAATGAAAAATAGTTTTTTGGAAATCCGCAATTAATGTAACGCAATAGCGAGTGACTTAGCTTGTTGTGTGACCAAAATACCAACGTCTGATCTTTATTTCTTTCTTCGTTTAAGTATCTCTCTCTATTGCTTCTCAAAATTATTGCGCAATCTTTGTTAAAAATAGAACTCAATTCAACCTCTGTAACGCTGTAACAAAATTGTGAGATAAATTGAGTCGCGAGGAACATTGCCTAGTGTCACATTCCCTGTCAATGCAACTGCAATGCACTTTTTCAACACGCAACAAAATTGCAAGACAAGCCGCAAAGAACATTAGAGACCTTTAGCACGACGTTCTTGTCGGCCCGCAAAGCTCAAACTGCAGTTACGCGTCAGGCGTTTTCCATCACACTTTCGACATTAAGCAAGGCGTCATAACGAAGTTATTGCTGGATGAGCCGTCATATTGAATTTCATTGGCGCTGAGTATTTCTCCGTGTTTCTGTGCCTGATCCCTAGCGGTTAGCTGTAAACCTGATGCTAAAGGTCTCTATTGCCTAGTGGATTACGTACGGCCACCACACACGAACACTCCAGCCCATCTTAGCCTACTTATCGCTAAAGAGTCTAAAATGGCTGGTGGTGATCATACAGGCTTAGAATGAGTGTTGAGTAACTCTCTTTGTCAGTTTTGAAGTGTCTGTCTAAAGCGGATCAATAACAGAAATATTCCGGTTATTTATAGAAGAGTAAAGGCTATACTGCTATCAATGTGTTGCTACAGTTGCCATCCGGGTTATCTGAAATTGTGGTGTAAATATGGCATCATTAGAGAGTTTTAGATTTACGTTCACGGCAAACGTGAAACGTCAGTTGACCAATAAAAACGTCTTTTAAATTACTGAAAAAGAATCGCAAAAAAATCCAAGTAGTAGGAAACAAAAGAGTATTTGCGCTTGGTGAGAAGGTTCGTAAAAGGTAAAGTAAAATAAAGGAAAACTATGAAAACGTGGTCACGTTTGCCGTTTGCGGGAAGAAAAAAAGTCAACCTAAAACTCTCTATTGCCAAACTGAGGTGTCCTGAAGCTTGTAAAACTTGACCAGAGAAAAATAAAAACATTACACCATTGCAATAAAAATATAAAACTCTTTATTTATTGAGTTACTGTTAACAACCTCTTATTATCAACCTTTTTTTCTTATTTGGTGGTCTGGAATTCCATAATTTCAAGAGAAAAAGTGAGACCTCAGATTTGAAAGTATTCTCGATTCTGATTGGCTAAAACTTTTTCTCATTTAATTAAGCTGGATACAATAGACTTTTTTACGCGCTAGCCAATCAATAAGCAAGTTTGTTTTTCGTAAGAGGAAAGTAATTGAATTTGGTTGCTCAATGTAGCACGCCCTGCACCATACAAACTGAAGGTTTTAAACATGCAGAAATTAATCAAATCGTTTTAAAAATAGAAAATCGTATCTTTCAACGCAATCTGCAAGTAAAACTTCAGCGCCTTTAGTCACTCCTTTTTTTAATCACAATACAGTTGCAAATACTCCAGCTAGAATCAATCAGTTCGTATGGAATTATAGTCAACTCTCGTTCAACAACCTTGGGACCTTCACTTCATGATCATGTCCGTAATAGCGAGCGTCCACAATAGCGAAAATTGTTTACCGTCATTTCTTTGTCAGTATTTTTGTAGGGGATTTTTCTCCTATACGTAATAAGGTATCCGTAATATCGGGGTGTCCCCAAGGCGAGAGTTCACTGTACTTTGAATATTAATGTGTTTCAGTGAAGGTCCGTTGAGTTTCAAAGTGTTTGTATTGTCAAAGTTGTGCATTCTTTACTTTACCGTTGGTATTTGTGAACATTTAGACCATGATTCGAGGCTAAGCCTGAGTAAATGAGTCTGTAATTAAACACAGAGGTATTTGACTAATTCCAAAACGATCTACTTCTTCTTGACTTTCGACCCGTGTTAGAGGTAACATGATTTTTTTTGACATTGGGTTATTTATAGGGCGGAAGGGCAAGAGATATAGTAATGTCAAATATTTTTTCACATTTTTAAGCTAGTAGCTCGACTGATGTAGTCTGTCTCCATCGGGGGGATGGGCGAGAGGATTAGAACTCTGATAAAGAGCTCTGAGACGTGAAGATCTTGAACTATGACCCTCTACAAGAAACACCTTGCATAATATGATGATACGTTGGCTAATCATTGATAAATCATGCATTTGCATGCAATTTTGATGTGTCGGGTTCAGCTATTCTTGGTTTGCAATCAATCCCAAGAGAGCACAATAACAAAAGGGATGTCCGCCATGTTGGAAGATATAACAAAAGAATTCATTGAAAAATCTTTTGTCAAATTCTTCCAACATGGCGGCTATGACGTCTATTGCAAACGAAGGATCCCTATAACCCATAAAAGCGGTAATAAGATGTTATATTCTTTTGAAACTGACTTTTCCCGAAAGTTGAAAGAGGAAAACGTAAGAAAAAAAAGAAGCCCAAACGAAGAAGAAGAAGAAGAAGAAGAAGAAGAAGAAGAAGACTGACTGGAAGGGCTAGAAGTTCTTCCTTCCTTCCTTCGTTCGTTCGTTCGTTCGTTTCTTATTCCTTCCTTCCTTCCTTCCTTCCTTCTTTCCTTCCTTTCTTCCGCCCGTTTTTCTTTCAGTTCCTGCCCTAAACTCTCCTAAACAATCTTCTAAACAATCACTTCACAAATATCCGTCTCATTATGAAACCCAGCAGGTCATTTCCTCTGATGTCTTTCACGTATCCCTTACTAAAGACTCTACGAGATATTTTAAGCACTTCTAATATGTATCTCAAACTGCTGCTAGGTGTCATTTGCACCAACATATCAACTTTACAAAGGAAGCATGTAAATTTTGAAAAATATAAACTCATTACGATATTTTCAAAAGGTCTAAAGGTTTGCATCGGAAAGATTAAAGAACTAAGGAAAATCGCATTTGTGGCCATGAATTTTACCACCCGCTTGCATGTATGCATGGAATTCGATTCCTAATTCATATAGTAGTTGTCTTTCCACTCAATGTTTGAATAAGGTATTTACTACCAATTCCAAAATGCTTCGCAATTGTTTTTGCATTTCCCTATAAGAATAGTGCAAGGGATTAGCTGTAGATATGGTCTGGGGGCCGGCTTGTACCTACTCCGATGCCTCCAGGATCGATTGAACATTATTCTGCGCAATGAAGGTTTTGCACCATCCCATGCCAGCGCCAACACTTCAGCTTGGAGTGGCTGTGGTTAGATGGCAGAAAAATAAAATCCCTTTGCTCTCGGGAATCGAATTCTTTCTCATGTAAAACGATTGTATTATTCCTTCGATTTAACATGGCTCAGGGGCAGACTTAATTGCCGTAAGGTCCGAAGTTACGTCCATACGTCGCCTCGGCTTCTGCGGATGTCTCATGTGTATGGCACATGGTAGTTGCAGGTTTTTGTTTTAATTAATTTTTGAATTTCTGAAGATGGACTTGGGTTGGAATCCCACCGTATACATATTCTATCTTTTCTTTCTGACATTTATTATTTTATTTTAATCAAATGACACAAATGATGTGTTTGATAATGATCGCGAGTTTATTGGTCTTTTACTCATGAAATGAGATGAATAAATTAACCAATCCCAACACTGTTTGTGAGCATTAACATCTTTTGTTGTTGTCATTACTCTAAAAAAATAATAAAAACAAAAAGTCAATTATTCGTTTATTCAAGGGAAATAAAAAGAAAGGAAGAGAGGAAGGAAGGAAGGAAGGGAGAAAGAATGAGAGAGAGAACGTCTTTAGAAACGGTATAAAACATTTTCGCCCCATGTAAGGGAATCCGGAATCCGGAATCCGGAATCTACGAAATTTTAGGCTTTGAAATCCGGAACCCAGCACTCTGGAATCCGGAATCCAGGTCTTGGAATCCGGAATCCACTTTATAATGGAATCCGGAATCCACCCTTTGGAATCCGGAATCCGCTACTTTGAAATTCAAAGTATACACTCAAATGCTATCGCCTCGACCTAGACTGAACCGATGTAGCCCCTCCTCATTGTGTAATATCTCCACCAAGGATATCTGTCATCAGATGCTGATTTAATTGATAGACGATTCTACTCATACTGGCAAGTATATCAAATATGATTTTCAGAGAAAGTATCTGAAAATTAACGATATGGAATCCGGAATCCGCAATACAAAAGTTTTGGAATCCGGAATCCAGACCCTTGGAATCCGTAATTCAGCGGTCTCGGAATCCGGAATTCACCGCTTGGAATCCGGAATCCACCATAAGTCCGGATTCCCTTACATGGGGCGAAACATTTCGTTATTTTCTGCTACTTCACTCACCTTATGACGTCATAGGCCTCTTACAGATGAACCTCCCATGATGAAATGTACAAGCAGTGTCACCATAGAAACCATCGTTAGCGTGCATTGTCCCACAGTTTTCATGATGACCCCCATCAGGTTCGCCACCGGCCCACTTAAAGAAATAAACCGGAGAGCCATCCTGCCACAGCCAGTGTCCCTCCCAATGGTTGTCATTCATTCCAATGAAATACTGTTTAGGAACGCCATAAGCACTAGGTCCAGGTTGTAGATGACTTTTAACGAACAACCATTCGTTGTTGTCCTGGATGTCCAGTAAATTGCCGCCAAGTGTTCGGCACCTTTCTTTAGAGGCGTACCAGTTACTGTAGCCCCGATTATCATGATGGAAAAAGTAGCAGTTGGAGCGGAAGGGATGCCAGCCACCAGGACAACCTGGAGAAAAGTAACAGATTGAATTAGTTCTGCTTACCATAAATTGGGTTGGCTGAGTAAAATGGTTGGGTGGTTGGGTGGTTGGGTGGTTGGGTGGTTGGGTGGTTGGGTGGTTGGGTGGTTGGGTGGTTGGGTGGTTGGGTGGTTGGGTGGTTGGGTGGTTGGGTGGTTGGGTGGTTGGGTGGTTGGGTGGTTGGGTGGTTGGGTGGTTGGGTGGTTGGGTGGTTGGGTGGTTGGGTGGTTGGGTGGTTGGGAGATTTTTTGAAAAGAGAACAATCCCTCACCTAATGGCCGAGGTGCTAGTGTTGGTACTTTAGAACACGCAGCAGAGACCACAGCATTTAGATCATCAATACCCAAGACATTCTGATGTTGGTGTCCAGCAATATTTAGTAGACCAGGCATCTGTTTACCAGTAGACATTCCAACAGATATCACCTTTACAGCTTTGCTCTAACAACAAAAAGGTCACATGAGCAAAAGAATACGACTTTCAACCGTCCAAGTGCACCAAACCTCGATGGAATCTATGAGCAATGCTTTCATAACATAGCAAAAGCGTAAAAACATTTTGTTAATCAAGAAAAATTCAAAACAAAATTTAACAAAATATCTATTACACAGGCGAATACTCAATCACGTCACCTTGCACCATTAAAGAATTGGTCATTTATTAACCTGCTTCCATCGAGTTTTGGGTGCACGCAGGAGGTTGCTAAGCTCGAAGGAAGCATAAGAATCCCGTAGTCAGTAGCGTTTTATGATCGATCGAAAAAAACAAGAAGAAAAACAACTTCTGCACTCGCAGATTATCCCATACATTCCTTTTCTCGACATCAAGGGTTTCCTCAAGAATTCCAGATCCCAAAAGGGGTTTTGTCAACCTTCTACTTACGTTCAAAGGATGGAGCACCACTGAATATGGAATATTATAAGGACTTGAATTGCCATTGGTGATGACCAACAACACGTTAGGGATTCCTGGCCGATCACCTCCCGCATGGGAAAACAGAAAATTGTTAGCTTCAATCAATGCCTTGTCGGTACGAGTGGGACCAGAGGCATACGAGATTCCAGACACCAGTCTTTTGACTGAAGAAGGATTTTGGTAGTACGTATCTGCAAATTTCAGAAGGCCTCTTGCATAGTAACTGTAGGGGATGACACCGACGCGTGTTCCGTAAGAAGACACATGAAACTTGTTCACAAGTTTGGCCACGAATTGTTTAGCTTTTTGGAAATCTTGGTAGGAAACGTCTCCGGAACGGTCTAGAAGGATTCCTAAGTCGATGTTGGTTGCGCAGGTTTGTGGAATAGTGGTTGGTGGATGTATTGGTGGATGGGTAGGTGGATGTATTGGTGGATGGGTAGGTGGATTGATTGGTGGATGGGTAGGTGGATTGATTGGCGGATGAGTAGGTGGATTGATTGGTGGACGTACTGGAGTTTCTCCTATAAGTTGAAGAAGAGAAAAGGTCATTGAAAAATAAACAGCCACAGCCACAGCCACAGCCACAGCCACAGCCACAGCCACAGCCACAGCCACAGCCACAGCCACAGCCACAGCCACAGCCACAGCCACAGCCACAGCCACAGCCACAGCCACAGCCACAGCCACAGCCACAGCCACAGCCACAGCCACAGCCACAGCCACAGCCACAAAGGAAAAACGAAAATTATTATTCAAATCCAGCCATACCCACGTCTGAGTGCTTCCATACATACCAGGAATGCAGCCATAAAAGTCAAGTCTCATAGCAATACGGCCATACCATGTCTTGGGAACAATACGAATATACCGTGCAGTGATTGGTGGATTTAGCACATGACTAACAACTTCATATCGGTCAACGTTTCCAACTAATATCTGTTGTAAGAAACTGGTGTTAATATTGACGTAGGCATTTGAGTAACTTCATAGTACGCATGATCCGGCTCGTTAAACACCAGATTGACCTTTGCGAGCAAAATATTGTTTTCTTTGGTTTCGACTGGTTTATATATTTATTTATAATACTAAAACTAAGCGTAATGCTTTAGCATTTGATGAAGACATGTTCGACTAATTTGGCAAATAAAAGTAGCCAGTTGTAGGGTCTGTACTGAACCTAAACGTACTCCAAAGTATCCCAGAATTGCTCTAGCATTTGATAAGTAGCCAGTTTTAGGATCTGTACTGAACCTGAAAGTACTAAAAGTACACCAGTTTTTTTGACGAGTACGTCTAAATTTCTTGCAAAAAAAACTCTTAAAGCCCTTACATGCATTCTACTAAAATACACTTGATTTTTCAATTCCTTAATTTTCGCTGTTTTAATGGAGAATGTTATATCTCATTTGCAATACATGATGGAATAACCCTGGATTCTCCTCAGGATCTACAGTTACCTTTTCTCTTCCCTTATCGTCTTGGTACGCTTTATACGAAATTCCATCTTTGCTGTGCTCTATCCCATAACTTGTCACCCATTGGTCCTCATCCTGCCGGCCTTGGCTAGAAATGCGACTTATTTTGACGATTCGTAGAAAATCTACCGCCAGCCATTGATCTTTGTTCGAATCTTTCGCGACCCACCCTCCAGCTTTGCCAGGTCCCGGATGCAGATGTAATCTGGCCTGTGATGGCCCGGATGTGGCGGTTAATTGGGACGAGGCTGTGATTTGCGCGTCGATGACGTCACCGTTTTCGAGTCCAAACGCTTTCATGCATTCTTCTGGAGACGGAGGAGTGAATTCTGAGGAAAGACAAAAACATTAACAATCATTTTATAAAAACTTTCCTGCCAATATAAAAACGTGGGAAACAAGGAAAATAATAATAAGAACTGTGACCAGGTATTTTATTATATTCGATGCAAAGCTGCGCCATGCTAAAGTAAGCGGCTCAAAGTTATATAGTATTAAAAGCGTGGAAAGAGTATTTTCTAGTGAAACCTGCGTTCGTGGGCAATTTCTGTGCTATCATAATTAGATTTGAATCTCACAATCTGCTTCAAATGTTGGTGAAACACTGATCACCATGTTTTGTTAGCCAGAATTAAGAGCTGCATTGAAACCTTTTGATTCGTGCAACTGAGGAATATTTTGCACTAGACGGGAGGCAAAAGGTCTTTTTATTCAAATGGAAATCCCAAATAGGTGTATAACCAATAGTTAAGCATTTTCACCTGATTGACAGCCGTACAACTCCATTCTTAACGATATAGCACCGTGCCAAGTCTTTGGTTGTAACCGGAGATACTTTGTGATCAAAATAGGTTGTAAAACGTGGCCTACAACAGGAAAACATGATGAAAAAATTTGTGTATCCATCCAAACCTTTCCTTTCCTTTCTTTCCCCGTCCACCATTCATTCTTTCATCAATTCATTCACTCACTCACTCACTCACTCACTCACTCACTCACTCACTCACTCACTCACTCACTCACTCACTCACTCACTCACTCACCCACTCATTTATTTATTTATTTACGTCCATCCATTAATTCTTTTATGTTGCCCAATGTTGCTCAATGTTGCCTTCATTCGCGGAGACAAAGGCCAAGAGTAGGTTTATAATTCTTTACACTGCAAGTTGTTTAGATCACTTCAAATGTATTTTCATCTGTACCTGATATAGATTTCCTGTCGTCATTTCCTTTAAACACGCGACCATACCAATACTTGTAGTAGTGACCACCATCAAGACTGTACTCAAGTGTGTACGACGTTACCCACTGGTCAGTGTTAAAGGAGCCCTGGGTTGCTATCCTGGTTACCTTGGTGACGCGATCAAGATTAACTCTCAGCCATTGACCGACATCATTGGTCTAGATTATTAAGATAAAGAGATTGTTATCATCATCATCAGGCATCACCATCATCATCATCACCAGTGGAAGAAGAGACACTGTGAAACCACGGTCAATTTCCCATATTTTTTTATTTATTTCTATTATCATCATCAGCATCACCATCGCAATCATCATCATCATCATTATCATCACCATCATCAACATCGACTGTGACTGATGTCACGCAACACAGTCACTGTTTTCTTAAGTGAGTATCAGATTTCATTAATTTAGTTTGGGACGCGTGGCAGTTGCCCGTGCTTAAGTAATTTCGTCTCAAGAGGTCAAGTTAGGACTTCAAGTTAGAAGTTAACATCTGGACAAGGTACCGATCATTTAATATGTTTTTGATTTAATATATCATTAAAACAATCATCATCATCATTAAATATAGTTTTAATGCATTACTATTTACCTTCGCCGTCCATGAACTGACAGGCATCCTCAGCCGCGCATAGAAAGGTTGAGTCTGCTGATCATGGTACGATGATGCTGTGATATGTGCATTATGGATAGACCCAGTCATCATGCCCAGCGGTTGCACGCATGAAGGACTTGGTGGCATAGCAAATCCTACAAATATATTAGATAGATCTCTTTACCGTTGGCGAAGTATATTTCCCATTTCAGACGTTCGCGTCATGAGAATAAGATTCGTTTTTGAGTTATATTCATAATTATCATATGCCTTCTCATGTGCAAACATTAAACAAAGAAATGATACTCTAGGGAATGACTCATAGTCTGAAACAATAGACCATTGAATTGGTTTATAAACCTCTTTACCTTGGGCGTAATGTTTTCCCATTTCAGACCACGTGTCATTCTCTTGAAAATAAGATTCTTTGTTTGAGTTGCATCTATATTCATGTGTCTTCTCATGCACAACCGTTAAACAAAGAAATGATACTCTAGGGAACAACACGTAGTCTGAATCCACGATGGTTCCACTGTGAGCTCCTAAAGACCTACCAGATCTACATCCATAAAACTCCATCCTCATTGCTATGTTCTGATGCCATTTCCTTGGATGGATTCTTATGTGTCTGGCGTAGACAGGAGGATTAAGTACTTGATGCACGACAGAATGACTGTCAGAGTTCCCAGAAAATATCTAGGAATAAACCAAGAGAGTTACAAAATCTTACATTTTACAATCACTATTCCCAGTAAAGGGGCTCTTCTGTTCCCTCCACACGCACTACCACTACATTCTATATTTACGACATGCAACACTAAACTCATAAGTTGATTTTTACAGAGGGAGGAAAACCAGAGAACCTGGAGAAAAACCCTCGTGGCAAGGGAGAGAACAAGAGAGCCGTGGTAAATCATGCGCAAACGGTGGTTGGACTAGAGAAGTGACCGATCAAAGCATAAGGTCGGTTAGTAAGGGAAATAATAGAGTAGGTTGACACCTGCAAGAGGTGACAGTTTGCCTACACGCGGTAACACATAATAGTTGCTTAAGAGAGGCTGCCACACCTAGCGGTCCCTTATGGCAGGTGGATAAACAGGACGGTTGCTAACGAGAAGTGCTCACACTCGTAGTGGTCGTTCGCAAGACGGTGATACTCAAAAATGTTTTAGGTAGGCCTTGTGACGTGGTTCATAATCAATTCATGGTTCCGACTCAGACAATAGCGAACCGATTACCGTTGCAGTAGTTTTTCTCAGTGGAATTATAATCTTGCTCCACAAACAACTACACAACATCTGATTTAAAGAGTACTACGAGGAGTACCAGACAATTTTCTATTCTGTTCGCAGGATAGTTAAGTATTGAAATAATTTATAATCTACTTTCCACGATCAGAGTTTTAAGTTCTGAGATATTCTAGATATTAGAGAGTTTTAGATTTACGTTCACGGCAAACGTGAAACGTCAGTTGACCAGTAAAAAATTCTTTTAAATTACTGAAAAAGAATCGCAAAAAAGTCCAAGTAGTAGAAAAACAAAAGAGTATTTGCGCTTGGTGAGAAGGTTTGTAAAAGGTAAAGTAAAATACACGAAAACTATGAAAACTATGCGCTGAGAAAAAAAGTCAATCTAAACTCTCTAATTTGTTAAGCTTGTGGGACATAACAACGATAACTAAGGAAAGTCGGGACCATAAATAGGAAAATCTTTTACCTACCGTCGTTCTGTTTCTCTGTCTATAATCCTCCCAAAAAATTCCATCTTGAGAGAATGACACAGAATAACTCTTTACCCACTGTCTATCATCTTGTCTTCCTTGGGTGGCAATAATGTTAACTTTCGTGACGGGCCCTAGGTCTGCTTGAAGCCATTGGTCAGCGTCATTTATCTTTGCCACCCAGCCCCCCTTCCGCGCTCCCTCTGCGTGGAGGTACAGCCTTGCATTTTCTGGTCCGGTTTGGTTGCTGTACTGAGAGGAGGCTGTGATCTGGGAGTCAAGGATCTCTCCCTTTTCAATGCCTAGTCTCTTGAAGCATGGTACGACTGGAGGGGTAATGAATCCTGGAAAATAAAACAGCCTTTCTTTCAAGTAACTTTAGATCGGCAGTTTGCGTTACACTCTTATTGCCATTTCATTCAAAATTGAAACAGAATAGCGAATCTGGATCCTCTAGGACGCACTTATCGACCACGAGTAGCAAAAGGAATGATCAATTATAAAGATATAAGGTTAAATAATAAGGTTATATAAGGTTAAACTGATACTAAATGGCTGCCAAAGTAGCGGAAGGAAAATCAACCGACATCACACGCAAACACGTATTAGGTGCGCAGGATATCTTACAAGAAACTCTAAGAAAATGACTATTAAGAAAGTCAAATTATGGATTTATTATATCGGCTACAATGGTAAAACGGTAGAGGTACAATATTTTGTAGAACGTTTTAAAAATTACTTTTGCATGAACCATTTATTAGCGAAACAAATGATAACACAACATATGAAAGCAGAGTGGCGCAGTGGAAGCGTGCTGGGCCCATAACCCAGAGGTCCAAGGATCGAAACCTTGCCTTGCTATGATTGTTTTTGTTTTTTCCTATAATGTATAGCTTTTTCATTATTTAGCATACCGAGAACAGTTAAATACCAGTAAGATACAAAAGAAATCGCACTTTTGCTAAATGACATTTTGTGCTATTTACTTTGTATCTTCCTGTAAGTCTTTGGTCTAAAATAATTTTGATTTGTCTGTCTGTCTGCATGCTTGATTTCACTTCCATTTTATATCCACTAATACTCCAGTTTCGAATTCCAAATTACCGCTGTGTTTCTTGATTACAGACTCATTTGCACAGGGTTAGCCTCGTATCAGTGTTTAAATATTCACAAATACCAACGGTAAAGTAAAGAATGCACAACTTTAACAATACAAACATTTTGAAACTCGACGGACCTTGACTGGAACACGTGAATATTCTGCACAAACTCGAGGCTAACCCTGTGCAAATGAGTCTGTAATCAAGAAACACAGCAGTAATTTGGAACTCCAAAAGGGTCTATTGAGCCACCACCGTGCTTATAATACAACCAACCTCACACAGCACACACAGTCATAGTAAGGATTAGACAACATTCGTTTCTCCAATGGCAGCGCGAGAAATTTCGGACACAGCACTTCGCGGTCAAACCATTACCTGCCCTACATCCAGACATCCATAGTATTCAACTCTCAAGGAGATGTGACCATGTCACGCCACGTGACCATGACACGTCATGTTCACGGTGGTATATGTTTGTTACATTACCTGTCCTACATCCATAGAATTCAACTCTCAAAGAGATGTGACCCTTCCATGCCTTGGGATGAATCCGCACGTATCGTGCATAAACTTGATTCTTGAGTTCCTGAGGATTTTCACTCGTGCCGTCGTGGTTTCCTTTGAATATCTAAACACAAAGACAGTGCATCAATGAGTGGAACTTCCAATAGCCCCTTCAAAGTTCCCTATCTTAAAAGGTAGCCGTGCCTTTGCATCGAAGCGAGATGAACGGTGAGCTTGCAATGATAGAGACGTGAATAATTGTCCAACGTGTTAAAAAAAGGTATTTTCCTCGATTTCAGACCACGTGTACTTCCCTTGAGTATTATCGTTTTTCAGTGAAATCCAAACGAAGAAACTTATTCTCGAGGAATACGAGTTTTAGATCCAAACCCTGAACTAACTATCTCGAGTCCCTGAAAGATTTTGGATGCTTTCTCAACCTTTTTTTTAACAGTAATGATGAAAAGGTAAATTATACACCGTGAAAAGATGAAAAAACTTACATCTTTTTACGGTGTATAATTTACTTTTTCATCATTACTGTTTCATTAGAAACACCGACGCAGCTCACACTAGTTTTTAGGTAGTTATATCTTTTTTTTAACAATGATAAATGTCATTGTGAACTGCACACGGGAATGTACCTACGTAAAATATAAGGACATGTGGGATGTACAGAAAAGAATTCAGTTCACAACCAATCAAATCTTACCACAATCTTTTCTTTAACCCTGTAGGCTTCGAAATATTCCCCATCCTCGCTGTACGACAGCCAGTATGACGTCATATATTGATTGCCTTTCTCTCTCCCTTGAGTAGTAATTTTTGTAATTTTGACCGGTTCTTCAAAATCTACTTGGAGCCACTGTTCGGGGTCGTTGTATTTGGCACTCCACCCGCCTGCTTTGTCACCCGTTTGTTTTAGATTTAAGCGAGCTAATTCAGGTCCATTGTTCTTGCTTAGTTGACTGGATGCCGTGATAGATGCAGACGGGATGCCGCCGTTAGACATTCCTAAGGGTTCCTTCTTCAGGCACTCAGGGCTTGGGGCTGTTGGGGGTTGGGCTGTTAACAAAGGTTAAGTTTTAGTTCTAAGAAAAATGTTAAAATATAAATTAACGCAATTAATGGTAAAGAACGAAGTATTTTTATGATTCATTAAAGTATCGTCTCTAATTTTGCCTTGGGCATCATTCATGCTCATTCACGTGTTCCCGTGAAGGTCCGTGGAATTTCAAAGTGTTTGTATCGTTGAAGTTGTGCATTCTTTGCTTCACCATCGGCATTTGTGTAAATATTTTGATGCTAATATGAGGCTAACCCTGAGTAAATAAATATAGTCAACGAACACAGCGGTATTTTAAGAAATGAAAAAATATCAGACTGAGGAAAAGCGGAGGAAACGGAGAAAAAACTTCAAATCAAGGAAGACTATCGATAAACTCTATTCACATGTGATGTCGAGTACAGGATCTCGAACCCGAAACCCCAGAGGTGAGATCGAGACACGCTGTATTACAGCTATCCTAATTACTTCAAGACCTGCCTACCTTTACAGGTTTTATCCAGAATGGTATTGATCTTGTTCTTCAAGGCATCAAAGTTGGGCACTTGTACGACGTAGTGAGGGTCTCCCATTGCAATCTGTAGCAGTTCTATATACCTTACCCCAACACCGATACCAACTGCTAATATTCGCACACCCTTCGCCTGTATCAAAGATAGGATATTTTACTAGCTAGCGGTCGGTCGGTCGGTCGGTCGGTCGGTCGGTCGGTCGGTCGGTCAGTCGGTCAACGAGACATCACCTACCTGAAGTGGCTTTAGAACCTCAGGATATGGAACACTTGATGAGCTCGTCATACCATCTGTCAACACAATAAGAACATTCGGTACACCACGTCTATCTCCACCATGTGTTGTAAATAAGGACTGACCAGCCAATGACAAGGCTTTATCCGTGAATGTCCATCCTCCTCTATACCTTACCAATCCAATACGATGCTTTAGTGGTGTCAGGTGATGGTAGTGGGTTTCTGCAGGAGTGAATTCCAGTGTTGGAATGCTGTTGTATGTTATCATTCCCACGTGCGTTCCACTTGGGGACACTCTTAAGTGTGATACTAGGGTTGAGAGGAATTGGAGGGCTTTTTGGAAGTTGGATTGTTTGACGCTACCAGAACCATCTAGAATGATACCTAAGTCTAGTGCCTTCATACATGCTGAAAAGATACAGGAAAATGTATAACATTATTCATTAGTCTATAAACTTCTTCCATCCATCCTTCCTTCCTTTTTTTCGTCCTTCCTTCCTTCCTTCCTTCCTTTCTTCCTTGCTTCCTTCCTTCCTTCCTTGCTTCCTTCCTAGCTTCCTTCTTTCCTTCCTTCCTTCCTTGCTTGCCGGCTTCCTTGCTTCCTTGCTTCCTTGCTTTTTTTTATCCTTCCTTCCTTCCTTGCTTTTTTTATCCTTCCTTCCTTCCTTTATTACTTCATGCGGTTTTTACTTTTTTCTGAATAAAAGACAATAAGAAGAAAAAAGAAAAGGATTGACACTCACGTGGATTACAGGGGTGTTCTGAGCATGCGCGTGACTCTTCGTCTTTACCCAGGCACACCCGACCAGATCCTTGTGGGAGGGGATTAGTACATGTTCTTTTACGAATTTGCGATCCTCCACCACAAGTAACTGAACATGGTGACCATGGCAACCACGCTGACCAGCCCCCATCGACGTCACCTGCTCCAGGAGAAGCTGTGTTGAAAAGTAATAAAAGCTCAGTTTGGTTTAGGAGTTTCGACGGTCCTTTCACTGGATGTGAACTCCATCAGACCATGCATGACTATTTCACATCCATTGAAAGGTCGACCTTTTCCTAAATCCAAAAGGTCCTTTCACTGGATGTGAACTCCATTAGACCACGACTATTTCACATCCATTGAAAGGACCACTTACATAATCCAAAAGGTCCTTTCACTGGATGTGAACTCCACTAGACCATGACTATTTCACATCCAGTGAAAGGACCTTTTTCATAACCGAAAAGGTCCTTTCACGGGATGTGAACTCCATTAGACCATGACTATTTCACATCCATTGAAAGGACCTTTTTCATAATCGAAAAGGTCCTTTCAATGGATGTGAACTCCATTAGACCATGACTATTTCACATCCAGTGAAAGGACCTTTTTCATAATCGAAAAGGTCCTTTCACTGGATGTGAACTCCATTAGACCATGACTATTTCACATCCATTGAAAAGACCTTTTCCATAATCCAAAAGGTCCTTTCAATGGATGTGAACTCCATCAGACCATGACTATTTCACATCCAGTGACAGGACCTTTTCCATAATCCAAAAGGTCCTTTCACTGGATGTGAACTCCATTAGACCATGACTATTTCACATCCATTGAAAGGACCTTTTCCATGATCCAAAAGGTCCTTTCAATGGATGTGAACTCCATCAGACCATGACTATTTCACATCTATTGAAAGGACCTTTTCCATAATCCAAAAGGTCCTTTTACTGGATGTGAACTCCATTAGACACCATGAATATTTCACATCCATTGAAAGGACCTTTTCCATAATCCAAAAGGTCCTTTCACTGGTTGTGAACTCCATCAGACCATGACTATTTTACATCTATTGAAAGGACCTTTTTCATAATCCAAAAGGTCCTTTTACTGAATGTGAACTCCATCAGACCATGACTATTTCACATCCATTGAAAGGACCTTTTCCATGATCCAAAATGTCCATTCACTGGATGTGAACTCCATCAGACCATGACTGTTGCACATCCATTGAAAGGACCTTTTCCATAATCCAAAAGGTCCTTTCACTGGATGTGAAAAAGTCAAAACTTTTCGATCATGAACGAGGTTCTTTATGATGTGAAATAGTCATGGTCTAATGGAGTTCACATCCAGTGAAAGGACCTTTTGGATTATGTAAGTGGTCCTTTCAATGGATGTGAAATAGTCATGGTCTAATGGAGTTCACATCCAGTGAAAGGACCTTGTTCATAATCGAAAAGTTAAATGTTTTGCTTAAGGCAAAGGAAATAAATAAATCATAATAAAATAGATAAATAGAAATTTAAGGACGTTCGCGGGGAAATGAAGTTGCAATCAGAATTTTTTAAACTCTGCATAGCATTATCACAACATATTCTTGTTCAAAAAATGAAATGAAAAAGAAGGTCACCGAATTCGCTGAGGAAATATGGTATTCATCGAGGGTAAAACGCGCGCTATAGAGTAACCTGAGGGATCAAAAAAACACTTCGAAAAACAATCAAAGAAATGCAGAAAACAAATTCATGTCCATAAAATATGACTTTCTTTAACATTTCTGAATTAAAAGCATGTAAGTAAGATGCGATGCTGACAAAATGCGTACAATTCGAATTCGCTAACAGGTGGACTTTTTGCCTAAATTTGGTGTCAATCATTCCCTTGAAATCAGAATTTTTTTTAGATTTACATATTTTGTAGATTTTTATAGTATCTTTATTTTAAGACAAAGAAAAATGGGGGTCACGGAACTGTTTTCCGAGATATTTTGCAGTAAAGAAGTGAAAAATGGGTTTTCTTGATACTTTGCTTAACAAAACATTAAAATGACGTCATTAAACTCATGTGTAGAAAAGCTTAGTCCAGAACTGGACCCACTTTTCACAATCGTGTTTATTGTTTTGCGCACGCAATAATCCTCTGAGCTCTGATTCTAAAAAAAATAATGATTG
Source organism: Actinia tenebrosa (assembly GCF_029948245.1). Classification (NCBI taxonomy): domain Eukaryota; kingdom Metazoa; phylum Cnidaria; class Anthozoa; order Actiniaria; family Actiniidae; genus Actinia; species Actinia tenebrosa. Next base: position 28,411,900 of record NW_028292569.1, read on the forward strand.
TGAAAAGTGGGTCCCACTTTTATCGCGTCCCGATCCAGATCTTCTTCTCATATTTTTACCGCGCGCGCGCAGATAAAAGTGGGTCCAGTTCTGGACTAAGAAAAGCTGCGCGCGAAGAATGCCCGCGAACTTCCTTAAAAGGATGAATAAGCATGAAGAGTGAGTTAGTAATCAAAAATATGATGTTCATATACAAATCATATACTCACTCGTAGGGCAGGATTGTATATTACACGACATAGTCTGGGTATTAGGGCCAAGCTGTGAGCAATCGCGTCCTTTTCCTTCTGGTTTAGGACTAGTGCAGGAACGCTTGCGCATTTTACTCCCTCCTCCACAAGGACTGCTACACTTTGACCAAGTAGACCACGAAGCGTACCCTCCGTTGATATCTGGTTCGCCTGGTTCAAAAAATGAAAAAACGTTAGAAATGCAAATAAACGTTTCATAGGTTTTGCTTGGTATCAATCAGCTAAATGGCATTCATGAATCTCGTTAACAGCAGTTTGCATTGACAAATGAACACTGCCCGTCATGTGCCATCAACCAGAGAGTATTCTATTGCTTTGTATCAATCAGCTGAATGAATCTCATGAATCTCATTATCAGCCTACAATGACAGGCAAACACTGCCCGTCAGGTGCTATTAACCAGAGAGTATTCTATTGCTTGGTATCAATCAGCTGAATGAATCGCATGAATCTTATTACCAGCCTACAATGATAGGCAAACACTGCGCGCCATGTGCTATCAACCAGAGAGTATTCAAATTAGGTTGCCTATTTTGAGACATCGTTTTCACCTTGCCTTGTCTACCCAACACCTACCTTTCAAGCGATAAATATAATTAACATTCAATCCTCCCGTACATTCTTGATCCAATGTCTTGTCACATGGCTTTAGTGGCAGTTTAAGATACTGGTAGGTTGGGCTTCCTGCGCCGTGCATGTTGTAGCGTTGCTCGGCACCAGGGCCACTCCAGCATTCGCCAAAATTTTGTAACCCGAAAACTTTCCAGCCTCGTTCTCGTGTCTTGGCCGCGCATCGACAAGCAAGACTGGGAAGAAGTTCATAAGAAAAACCATAACATTAACATTGATAATTCGTAGGTATACCAAGATTACAATAATAAGTCGTAGCCGGCTTGTCCCTCCGCTGATGCTTCGGGTTCGAGTGAAATGGTTCTGGTATGTAGGTGGGTTACCTGTGTATAGACGCTTCCCATTCGTCCCAATCTAAAATATGACCATCATTGACGTCACTTGTTGCCATGGTATCACTCAATAGAAGAGTATTCAAAGCCCTTGTATCATCGTCAACCTCGGCGAATCCTCCGATCTTTTCGTAGCTCCGTTTGCATGTTGTATGCGGCAACGCCCCTAGCACTGGAAATATTCAAACGTTATAAAATATTTATACAAGAATGCACTTTTCACGCGGAAATGTTTTGAGATCTTCAAGGACATCAAATATTGCTGGGATTCATTCAGCTGATAAAAGTCGTTGAATCTCATTATCTGCTCCAAATGGTGGTTAAATACTGACCACCATGTGCTGTGAGAGAGAAAGAATTACTGGGCTTCAATCAGCTGATAAACGTCTTTGAATCTCACTATCTACTACAAATGGTGGTCAAACACTGACCACCATGTGCTGTCAGCCAGAAAGAATTCTACTGCAATTCAGCTGATGAACATTCCGCACGAGACAGGAAATGACGTCAAGTCAAAGCCCGCAATTGGGTGTTTCTTGGGAAGCTTTATTGTATTCTAGGTTAAGTTTCTTGTTTTGCAGGGTATTGTTTAGCTCCAAATTCATAATCCTTGGCTATTGTTTCGTTTTCTTCGTGCTTCAGGTGCCTTGTAACACCAAGAAAGAGCCCAAGTACTTTCTTTAAACGACAATCAAACAGACTCACCTACTTCAGCGAGACCCAACAGCAATAACACTTGATTGATCATCATAAGCCGCATATTGATGACTAATATACTGAATATAAACAAAACGACTTGAATCAATTGATGGCAAAAACACTTTTGCAGACTTATGGTTTGCAATTTCTTTGTTTTCACCCGCTGCATTGGATCTTCTTATTTTTTTCATTTCAAGCCACATGTCATTCCCTAGAGTATCATTTCTTTGTTTAACGGTTGCGCATGAGAAGGCACATGAATATGTATACAAGTCAAACATAGAATCTTATTCTCTGGTAGTCTCTGTGAGTTATATATGTTGATGGAATTAATTCCTGTCCAAACTTTCCCGCCAAAACGCGCGTTCTACTTCTGGGTCTTTCATTAAGAAAAGAAACTCGAAAATAACCCAATGAAAAGACAATACTGTTATACAAAAAAAATCTTATAATTCGTAATTTCATAATTCTTAAATTTGATTGTGTTTGACAACTTATTAAGTAAAAATGTCAGTATTTGTTTAAGGTTATTAAAATATTTACAGCTTGTTTGCTCGTTAATTTGGGATCTTGAATTAAAAAGATGATTGAAGGACAGAGAATGTTGAATGTTGCTCAGGTAACTGGGGTCGATTTTTATAGAAAATATTAGATAAAGGAGGAGAAGAAGAAGAAGAAGAAGAAGAAGAAGAAGAAGAAGAAGAAGAAGAAGAAGAAGAAGAAGAAGAAGAAGAAGAAGAAGAAGAAGAAGAAGAAGAAGAAGAAGACGAAGAAGACGAAGAAGACGAAGAAGACGAAGAAGACGAAGAAGAAGAAGAAGAAGAAGAAGAAGAAGAAGAAGAAGAAGAAGAAGGAGAAGGAGAAGAAGACAAAGACAAAGAAAAAACAAGTACAAGAAAAAAATAAAAAAATAAAAAAATAAAAGAGGACAAGAGAAAATAAATCTTAATTCGTGAAAAGATGAAAACTAAAACAAAAAAAAAAAAAAAAAAAAAAAAAAAAGGAAAAGGAAAAAACTTACCTTTTAAAAATCAATCAAAAATTAAAAAATTTATTTAAACTGTGAAAAGTGCGAGAGCATGCAGCGAATTATAATCACTATTTCAATATTTTAGGGACCCCTTTCAACAAATAAAGTAAATTGTCCTCGGTTTACGAGGGTAGCACTCTAATTTGAATCGATAGTGGCTAATAAACTTTTGGACCTCGTTCAATGATCGAGATGGAATTTAAAATTGATGGAGGAAAACGGGACATCTGGAGTAAGAACTCTCGAAGCACTTGAGAGAACCGACGAGCAACTGTACTCGCATATGAAGGCGCGTCCAGGGATGCAACCCAGGACCACAGGGGCGCGAAAGGCGGCGAATTAGCAGTGAACATAGCCACCCATGCTTCCCAAAAGCGAAATCAATATCTACCCGTTTTAAAACTGATTTCAAATCAAGGAAGAATAATTAGCTATAAAGGATAAAGGACTCTTACCAGCAAATCTTGACCACACGAAGTTAAGCCTCAATAGATTTTCACCAACCAGTAAGTTTCGTACAATTATTTTTCATTACGTGATGCTATGGTACGCGCTTTCTTATTGGTTAAATGCGAGCAAATCGTACTGCTGTATGGTACGCGAATCCTTATTGGTGAACGTGATATGGGGTCCATTACACCATGTTACCTGCTTTCTCATTGGTAGAATTAAATATTATGCGCATGACGTTTTTTCTTTGACCGCTTTAGTAGAACAAATATGCAGCTTGAACAATACTAATGTTTTGAAATCCCACGGACTTTAATTCATAAGCGAAAGGCTAAGCCTTTGCAAATGAGTCTGTGGTATTCAAAGACAGCCGTATGCATCAGATGCGAAACTAGGCCCGGTTGTACAGCCCCGTTTACACTAGCGATTTATGCAGCGAATTTTGCTGCGATGTTTTTGCGATTTTTTCCATAATAAATAATGGTAAAGAATTTACTTGTAAAGTTTTTTTCAGGATACCAAGATTTCCCTAGACGAATGTCTCTTTTGAAGGATGAGACAAAAGATTTCATATTTTCGAAAATTGCCACAAAACCGGTTATAATAATAAAAATACAAATATTTGAGGATGTTTAACAAAAAATACAATCCAACACAACTTTTAGTCATTTTGCTTGCAAACGTTTTGATTATTTAGTAAGAATATAGATAAATAGTGAACAGACTTAGATAAATAATCAATTTGGCGTAATTAGACTGATCTTTACAAAATCTTTTTTTTTTTTTTTTTTTTTTTTACAAAATTAGGAAATTAAAACACAACAAAATCATTGAGAGTAGAACTCTTTGCTTTTGGCGAAATGTTTTCGCATTCCAGATACTTGTCATTCTTTTAAGAATAAGATTCTTTGTTTGAGTTGTATCCAAATTCATGTGTCTTCGGTTGTGAGCAACCGTTAAACAAAGAAGTGATACTCTAGGAAGGTCTATTTTGAAAAAAAAAAAAAAACAAACAGAAAACAACCTATTATTAGTATTTTTAAGTGAATATCATAAATCCGGCGCGCTCATTGGTCACAATTAACGTCTTATGCTGCTATACTAACCTACAGGTGAATATAACTAGCGCATGCGCACACTCGTTAGTCGATTTGTGTCGCTTAGAGAGATAAATAATTTGCCAAATAATATAAAAGACATTTCTAGTTCTAGTTTATTTTATTCTAAAGTGAAAGCAGAGCTAAAGAAGCGATATGACATTACTTGATTTTTATTAATTAATTTATCTTTCACCTGATTGATGGATATTGGTGCTGCGCTGCTGTACCCTGGGCAATTATTGGGTCGTGGCATTTGGGACAGTTTTCTCTTTGTCTGTTGCCCCGAATATCTCGACCTGGGGTGGTTGCTTGGGGGCGGTGGGCGTAGCCCCAGTATCTTCAGTTTTTGTCCTTTTTATTTATGTATAATAATTGTCTAGCTTAGAATAATCCAATAGTAATTATGTCAATCTTATTTCTTATTATGTCTAATTTATTTTATAGCTTCATAGTTTATCGTAAATTTATCTTGTGTGTATGTTATTGTAAATTAGATAGTTTTATCAATAGGGGAAGAGCCACCTCGTGGATTCTATTGATTAAACCTTTATTATTATTATTATTATTATTATTATTAAATAACATCTAAACTTTATCAATACGCTTTTTAATCTATTCCAAAAACTCTTTTAGAAGATGAGTTGCTAATATTAAAATTGAAGTATGTCAACAAAGCTCCTTATTTGTTAATTATTATATAGTTAGAATAGTACGCGCGCGCGCGTTCGAAAACTGTGCTTTATTAGTGAGTGGATAGAGCAGTTTTCGTATGACTGTGAAAAGCTCAGTGCCGTGCCGTGACCGTGATGTTTTCTAGAATTTTAATTGTCTGATTTAATTTTATTTAATTTGGCGTGACCGTGTCCGCGCCGTGTTTATGCCATGTTCCGGGTATTTGATTGGATGGAGGGTAAATTCTCGTGCAATGTGATTGGACTGGCGTATCCCTTGCCGTGTCATGGCCGTGTTCGTGCCGTGAATTTTTTACAATCATACGAAAACTGCACTAATAGGGCTGACTCCATCCGCGCGCACGAAATGCTGTTAGATCGCTTTTGGTCTCTTGTTTTCTGGTTTCATGTCGTAGAAATAGTCAAATACAATAGTTTGAGGACTTATTTTGATATGTTTTGACTTAGCATCCGCTAGTTGCCCCTCACTCAACCGCTTGTTTGCCCCCCAGTCGACTCCAAAAAGTCACGTGATTGATACCAGGCAATAGTGTATGTAACACGTTTCTGTTCGCAACCGAAAGAAAATACACAAAGAAAAAAGACAAAATTAAAAACTTTATTTCCATTTCAATTCTAAAAACTAAACTTTGTTAAGATACTCTCTATTGTTAAACAAGTTCGTTACGTATGCTGTTAGTTATATTCCAAACTTTATATACACAAATAAGGTCGCTTGTGGATATCGATCATATATATATATATATAGTATTTATATATTGGATGTTTATATACACACTTATATATATAAAACAACTGTTTTTTATACAGATATGTATGTATACTTATATATAGTATAAACACTTAAATTTGTTATAAAAATAGCTTTTCTAATGCGCATCGGAGTTTAGTAGGTAATAGCCACTTCAAGATTGAGGAAAAAACTTGGTCGAGTAGTGCATTGTTCGGATGTTTTAGGGGACGAAATAGACGCCATCTTGGAAATATCTCCTCTACAGTCCCACAATGCACAACGCCAACTCGACCCAGTTTTTCCTTTAATCGTGTTGTTAAACTGGGAAACTACTAATCCAGGGCACAGGTGCATAAAGCTCTCTTAAGATAAAAAAGCTTAAAAACACTCGTAAGTATTGTCTTAGTACAATGGCCTATTGTTTTGGAACAACACTTACGGATGCTCTTATCTTAAGAGAGCTTTATGCAACCGGGCCCAGGACTTTAGTAGTCAAGCAAGAAGTTGTTTCACAAAGATATACGAACTTACAGACAAAAGCTGATGCCCCAAACGTCACAAAGAATATTTATAAAACTTGTGCATTCTGAAGAATTTAACGTGTTTTTTCGCATTAACACTAAGGACTAAAACGGGAACAGCGCATGCGTTTTTAAGCAAACCGCTGACAACTAGGAACGGTGGGTTTGGGTATTTTCCCCACAAACTTAGATGATTTTGGAGCGTAAGAACATAAGATAGATGGTAATATTTGCTATTTACAACGTTTGGGAAGAATTATACGAAGATGTTGAAAAAAGCAAAGCAAGAAATATGTCGGCAACAAAAAGCGAAAAAAACCCCCCACGTTGCGCGATAGTACTTTATACTCAAAGAAACCTTGCAAAACGCAAAGCTAAAGCAACCTTGCTCCAAATATCATACTGGATTGCCTGTGTAATAGGGTCACGTGCCGCATGTGACGTTATTCGATATGTGGGTTTCCTGTGGAGTGATATGCCATATAAAGACCATTTGTCATACATTTTCAATCTTCTCAGTACTTGGATCATAAGTCCCTACGCAACAGAATAATCGTTCAGTGCGATCATTTGTAGAGCTCCGTGTTCCTATCGTCTCGTGTGGATGGGAGCGCCGTTTGAGCTCTTCTGGAGAAACGACCTCACATTTGTGAGAAATCGTTTGGACCTCATTTTCGTCGACGTGGGTCGATCGGTAAAGAGAATTCTGGGGAAAAAATTGATAAACTTAGTACATTTTTATGCTTGTTATTCAATCTTTCAAACTTTTTTAAAGAATAGAGGTTTTGCACCATCACGTGCCAGTGCCCATAATACAGCTTGGACTGCCTGTGGTTAGATGGCAGAACGATCAATCCCTGCTCTCGGGAATTACATTCTTTCTTATGTAAAAATATTGTATTGTTCCTGCCATCTAACATGGCTGCCGTCACGTGCAAAACCTCTATAGATCCATTATCAACTTGAGCCACGATGTAATGCTTTCCCATTTCAGACCACGTGTCAATCTCTTGAGAATAAGATTCTTTGCTTGAGTTGCATCCATATTCATGTGTCTTCTCATGCGCAACCGTTAAACAAAGAAATGATACTGAAGGGAATGACACGTGGTCTATGATAGAAAAACAATACGCTTATGCTCAAAACGTTGACGCCTTTTCTCCGTTACGTAAAGACAATCGAAGATTCTCATGCTTTAACATTTCAAGCTTAGTATGCAACACACAGCATGCAACAAAACCATCACCAACTTCCAGCTGATCTGAGAGCAAATGTTAGCCAATCAGAATAGAGAAAATTTGCTAATAGAGGCTGATAACAGTAACATTATAACTTTTTACAATATGGGCATGTTTTCCCCCCCTTGTCAATAGGCCCTTTGCAGTTAACGGAGCATTTCTTTTTTAAATCGGTGATTCTTTTTAGCTACTTGTAAAGAACTGGATGAAACGATGTGTAACCAGTATATTACGAAAGCAGTTTTATTACGATTACTCGAAACAGGTTGTAGAAAGTTTGTTTGCTCTCCAGTAAATTTCACCCTTGGGAATCAAAATGTTCATTCATTTGTTCTCAGTGACTTATTACTGAGTTGCAAAGGGGCTATTTTTACAGGCTTCACGAAACCTCAGTTTTGCAGCGACGTCATTTCTTCGTCACTATTTCAGATCAGCTGGGTTTTTTTCCCGAAACAACTGTAGCAGTCCAAAAGACTTTACGACAATACGGTAACGTACGAAGACACGACGCATAAAACAAGGCAGAGCTTAAAACACAAAACTACCTTTGTATCTGAAGGCCTTCTTCCAGCCTTGGTTTCTTCCGGGTGGTAAAACCATTTTACTTTAACAACCATGTTACCGCTACATCCCTCCCACATATTCTCTATCATGCCCACGTACGGTAGATTATTGGACTTGGAAGGATTAGATGTGAAAACCGCACAGTCACCAACCTATGACAAGGTGATTAATATTAGTATAATATTAATAAACTATAGATTATTAGATTGGGATGAAAACCGCACAGTCACCAACCTATGACAAGATGATTAATATTAGTATAATATTAATAAACTATAGATTATTAGATTTTGATGAAAACCGAACAGTCACCAACCTATGACAAGGTGATTAATATTAGTATAATATTAATAAACTATAGATTATTAGACTGGGGAAAACACCGCAGTGTCCAATCTACAAGGTGAATAATATTAGTATAATATTAATAAACTATAAATTATTAGACTGGTGTGAAAACGCACAGTCATCAACCTACAAGGTGAATAATATTAATATAATATTAATATAAATATTAATAAACTATTGATTATTAGAATGGGGCGAATAATACAGTCTTCACCCTACAAGGTGATTAATATTAGTATAATATTAATAAACTATAGATTATTAGACTGAGACAAAAACTGCAGTGTCCAACCTAAAAGATGATTAATATTAGTATAATATAAATGAATTATATATTATTAGAATAGGGTGATGAATAACATGGCTTTGTGAATGTCTAGAGAGACGAAAGGTTAAACGTTTTGGATATTTGGGATGCTAAATGCATTTTATGATGCCGCTTGTGACGCATACGATAATTTTGTCAACTCCTCTCTTTCTCTCTTTCCTCCACTGTCGTTCCCATTAATCGTTTGGAAAAAAATTATGCTCCTAAAAAGCTAAACTCACCGAGATAGTCTCGTCTCCTCTGACAATAGTTTTGTAGAAAACCTTTCTTCCTTTTCCTTTTCTCTTGTTTTGGAAATTCTTTCCGGACCATTGCCAGAGCTCACCTGATGAGACAACAAAAAATATTTTCGTTTGAATTTAACATAGCACATCGTGTAGAACACCTAAGAACCTGTTAGGCCTGGTTCCTGCTAGCGAGACAAGCCGGCGCAATCCGAGGTTGAGAAAAAAACTAGATTCGTTTGTCATCGTAGTGCATTGTGGGGGCTGTTTAAGGGGATATATTTTCAAAATGGCTTCTACTTTGTCCCATAGAACAGGCCAACAATGCACTGCAATGACAACTCGATCCAGGCTTTTACTCAAGTTTGGAATGGCTAATAAAGACAAGCGCAAGCCAAGACAAGAAAAACAAAATTGTTCAGAAACAAGCGATTATTCTCACGCTCTGTCGTGACAGTTGCCATTGATAACATTAGGAACTAAAAAGTGAAACTTGTTCACGTGATACATCTCATACGCATGAATAATTCATGAGGAAGCCAGCCAATCAATGGGCTATTTTTTGGGTCAAATGATGTTACTTGAAACCTGGTAAAGTCCTGTGAAAGGACTGAATTAATTTTGTTCTAGTTCTTGGAATGGATCAAAACTAATTCAGTTCAGGAACACACCTGTCCCTTAAGTCTTTCAATCCTAAACAAATAACCTCCCGAATAATTAATGAGTATGAGAAGTCATTTCAAAGCCTCCAAATCGAACTGAACGGGATTTCAAGTCCTTGCAATAAGCCTGAAGCGAGATGACGTTTTATCCCCGTCTCTAGACCATAATCCTTTTTACACTGCTTTTGTTCTTTAGTTATGACTATTGTTCCTGTATTCTCTAAGGAATCAAAAATTTTAATATGAAAGAATTTTATAAACTATTATGGTATAGAGTCGGGGGTAAAACGTCATCTCGCTTCAGGCTTATTGCAAGGACTTGAAATCCCGTCCAGTCCGATTTGGAGGCTTTGAAATATTACATAAATAACCTATCACGTGACAGATTTTGATAGCCAATGAACCGAGAAAAAAACAACAACAAAGTAGCGCCTTGTAACAGGGGCATGAAGAGGAGCTTGGAAGGTATCGAGGACAGTTCCAGCATCGCTCACATACCTTGTGATTTGCCTTGTCGTAGTTTGCCAAGCTGCGATCGTCTTCTCTTCCCAAGACGAGGCTAACAATTCGAAAAATATAAAAAAATAAAATAAAGACAAATTCCTGTGCGCAAAAAATTAAAGATTAAACTATAAATAAATAAGATAAATAAGAGAGGGAAACTTCTTAATGGCGCGCGCGTCATATAAATTTCCGGTTGGGCTATTTTTAGTAACCGGGTGCAGTTTAAATTTCGCCTTACCCCACTCCCGTGCGTCATTGACTTGCGCGCGTTCGCTTTTTCCGTTTATTGTTTTGATCCAGGTTTTGGTCATTGAAAACGAAACGAGCGCACGCGCGCAAGTTGATGACGCACTGGAGGCGAAATTTAAACTGCATCCGGTTACTAAAAAAGTCACATGGAGAGGAGTTACATGGAGAGGTTTCTCTCTCTTATTGATGCTCTCCTGGTGCTAGCCACGTAAAACAATTTTTTTAGCGAAATACAATCTACAATATTGGCTGATGTCTATTATGTGGGATTCCACATAACCTTTAAGTTGTGACGTATTTCCGGGTCCAATTTGATGACAGAACAGTTAAAATTGAGTGTAAAATGTCCTAAGTGATTTAACCTCAAACTGAAACAATTTGAACCTTGCACGACGAATGCCGTTAATTTAAAAAAATATTTGTAGGTTTGCTTAGCGATTTGAACCCGGCAGTCGTTTTTAGTGTACGATTGACGTCACACTTAAACGCTCTACTATGTTTAGGTCCTTGCCTACTCATCATCAACCAACATAGCCTGAAAATGTGGCTGAATAGAAAATGTTCGTGTTTCAAATTAAGTGTTTCGTAAAGCCCCGTTTACACTAGCGATTTTTGCTGCGATTTTTGCTGCGATTTTTTTGCGATTTTGTCCATAAAAAATAATGGCAAAGAATTTACTTGTAAAGTTTTATTCAGGATACTAAGATTTTCCTAGACGAATGTCTCTTTTGAAGGATGAGACAAAAGATTTCATATTTCCGAAAATTGCCACAAAAATCGCCAGTGTAAACGGGGCTTAACTGGAGTATTAACGAACCTGAAATGCTTTATTTTCTGTCTGTGGACTTTCTTCAAAGACCTCACTACACGACCCACTGTCTTCATCCTGTGAAGTAGAATCCTGCATCGGACTATCGCGATCCAAATTCCCTAATCGTGAAGACGACGTAGTATTTAAACTCAGTGTCAACGATCTCTTCCTCAAATCAAGTTCAGATAACCTTGAAGATCTCGACCTAGATCTACTGGTCCCCGCTTCTTGTGTGCTTTCCATATCGTCACAAGCATCACTATCGTCGTCTTGATGTTTTTGAACATTTAAACTTGATTTTGACCTATCTCTGTCTTTACTCCCGAATTTTTCACTTTTTAAGTCTCTTTTAGCGTTTTCAGAAGTTTCAGAATTCTTAGTATTGTCTTTGGATTTCTCTTGAGAAGACAAGCTTATGTCGTCTCTAATTTTTATCCTTCGTCTTTCTCGTTTGGTACCTTTGACTTGAGAAGGTTTTGCCTCTGTTTCATATTCTTTAACATTATCACCTTTTGATCTGTTTCCGCGCTTTGAAGTCTCAACATTGTCCTCAAAGTCACTATCCCGACTACCTCGTGGCGCGTCGGAATCAGTCGCTTCTTCGCTCAATGTTCGGTCTCTTGTCCTTAGCCGTACTCGACGTTTGCCCCGACCTTTTGATTTTTTGATTGGAGCGTCTTCAGAGCTCTCCCAGCCTGATGTATCATCGTCCTTGTTTTTGAGGGAGGCGTAGTGTTCTCTGGATCGTCGTGTTGATGATGGTGATGTTGCTCGGGATGAGGAACGTGGACGTCGTTCGGGAACCACTACATCGGATTCAACGTCTAAGAATACAAAATAATGAATAAATAAACAAACAAACAAAAGAACAAACAGACAAACAAACAAACAAACAAACAAACAATCAAACGAAGACCGAACGAACAAACGAACAAACGAACAGACAAACAAACAAACAAACAAACAAACAAACAAACGAAGAACGAACGAAAGAACGAACAAATGTTTTTACATTTGAAACCATATGATATTCACTAGAGTATTATATCTTTGTTCAACGAGCGCGCATAAGAAGACCAAGAATATGGACAAAATTTAAACAAGGAATCTTATTCTCAAGAGAATGACACATTAAGATTTAAAAAAAAGATAAAATAAAAAATAAAATAGAATAAAATAAAATAAAAAATAAAATGAAATGAAATGAAATAAAGACCACATAAGGCTCAAGCTAAGGTTTGAAAAAAAAAAAAAAAAAGAAAAAAGACGAGACAAGGGTCACGCAAGGCCCAAGCTAAGGATTGGGAGAATACCAATCGAAAAGGCAATAAAATCCTACCTTCTACTTGTACAGGGTACTTAGTTTTAATCTTTCGAAGGTCTGAGAGAGGGAAAATACCACTGTCACCATCATCAAACTCTACCCAGAGTTTGCTAACTTCAGACTTTTCATCGGGAGGAGCTGAAAGAAATTGATCAGGTATCAAAAGAAGTTGTTAAAAAACTTCCAACTATCACCAGCTGATAGGAGAAAAAAATTAGCCAATCGGAAACAAGAACATTTGCCAAACTGACGTGTCACTTTTTCTCTTGAAATTATGGATTTCCAGGCAACCGAATGAGAAAACCAAAACCAGTTGCTAATATAAGAGGTTGATAACGGTAACTATTGAGTTTCATATCATTACAGCCATTCTCAATCACAAGCGCCCTCTTGTGATTTTTTCTGTCGCGACGAAGAAGGTTTTGGTGGACGTCAATCACAAGGCGTTTCCATGACATTGTCGGAAAACACGAAGCTATAAGGGCACGTGCCTATAGAATGTCATGGAAACGCTTTGATTGACGTCCACAAACATCTACTTCGTCGCGACAAAAACAATCGTTAGAGGGCGCGTGTGATTGAGAATGGCTGTAATACAATGCCGGGCATTGTGTTAAACATTTTTGCAGGCTTCATGAGACTTCAGTTTTTCAGTGACTTCATTTCTACGTCGCTATTTCAATTCAGCTGGCAAATTAAATTCATGGATCCGCGACCACGATCACAGCATGGTTTCGTATAGAGGCTTTGCACCATCACGTGATGGCAGCCATGACAGGAGGCAGGAACAATTGATTCTGGTCTAATCTGATTTACATTAGAAAGGATTCAGTTTCCCAGGGGAAAAGACTATTGTTGTGCCTCCTGTCATGGCTGGCATCACGTGATGGTGCAAAGCCTCTATAGTGTTGAAGTAACTTACTGTCTATGACACTGCCTGGGTAGAAACATCGGTACTGTGGGCTCCAGTGAGCGCAGACTCGGGTACCTACTGGCAGATACTCTATTGCAGGAGGGATGACATCTTTAACCTGAAGTGAATATATAGGTCACAAAATTACAAAATTAGTGTGGGACATGAAGATTTTACAGTTTTGAAGACCGACAGATAGAACACGGTACCGACATACAAGAAAAAGAAAAAACAACCAGACATGCAGACAGACAGACCGACCGACCAACCCACAAAAAGACAGACAGACTGACAGAGAGTCAAACCGGTAGACTTGGGAAATAGGACACACTAACAAACAAAATGATGCCAGATGCCAGTTCATTTCACTTACCGCCTGAGACAGAAGCTGTTCTGTTGAGCGTAAATGAGGCCTTCTTCCTCTTTCCCCGGGCAAAACAATACCGTATCTATGGGAAAAAATAATCCAGTTAAATACACGTTGCACGGCATGACATACCACACCACACCATAGCAATATACAGTACGGCACAGTGCATCAAGGTACAGCACGACACAGCACAGCACGACGCAGCAAGGCACAGCACGACACAGTAGAGCAGAGCAGAGCAGAGCAGAGCAGAGCAGAGCAGAGCAGAGCAGAGCAGAGCAGAGCAGAGCAGAGCAGAGCAGAGCAGAGCAGAGCAGAGCAGAGCAGAGCAGAGCAGAGCAGAGCAGAGCAGAGCAGAGCAGAGCAGAGCAGAGCAGAGCAGAGCAGAGCAGAGCAGAGCCGTCACAGCACCGCACAACACAGTGCAGCACAGCACACTAATGACTTGCATGGCTTGTATTACTCACAGATCAGGATCTTGGTAGAAAGCGATACGACCACGGTAAAAAACTCGATCCACTGGAAGCAACATCTTGGCATTTTCTTTCAGTTCTTCTTTGGTGAATGAGATTACTGGCTCTGAGAACATTTAATAGATGAGAGAAATGAGGACACTACCTACATTGTACTTAAATACATTCCATTGAAAACAGATAGGACAGACAATGATGATGGCATTGAAATGATCGGATGGTAGCTATGGTGGTTAAGACGATCATGAATTTGGTTATATGTTGATAATCAAGATGGCGACAAAGATAAAGTTTATGGTAATGGTGGAGATGATGATGATGATGGTGATGATGATGATGGAGATGATGATGATGATGGTGATGATGATGATGGAGATGATGATGGTGATGATGATGATGGAGATGATGATGATGATGGTGATGATGATGAAGGTGATGATGATGATGGTGATGATGATGATGGTGATGATGGAGATGATGATGATGATGGTGATGATGATGATGGAGATGATGATGATGGAGACGTTGATGATGGTGATGGATGATGATGATGGTGATGATGATGATGGTGATGATGATGATGGTGATGATGGAGATGATGATGATGATGGTGATGATGATGATGGAGATGATGATGATGATGGTGATGATGATGATGGAGGTGATGATGGTGATGATGATGATGGAGATTATGATGATGGAGACGTTGATGATGGTGATGGATGATGATGGTGATATGATATATAATGCATAACAATGTAAATGATAACCAAGATGATGATGCATATGATGATGTTGATGATGGTAATGATATCAAGTACTCGACACATCTTTCAACTTTTTTCAACAAAACTAACCTGGTGGCAACTCATTCTTTACTCGAGAAATCAAATCTAGTTCGTCTGAGCTACTCTGATCTTCCGTGGAACTCTGTAACACAAAAACCCTGTTTATTCATACTTATCGTCAATAGAGCCTTTGCACCATCACGTGACGGCAGCAATGTTAGATGGAAGGAACAATACAATCGTTTTACATGAGAAAGAATTCAATTTTCAAGAGCAAAGGGATCTTATGGTTCTGCCATCTAACCACAAGCAGTCCAAGCTGCTTTATGGGCGCCGGCACGCGATTGTACAAAGACTCAAGCGGCAATTCTTGCGTGAGGGACACTTGAAAATGACAATATCATGGCAATATTTATCTTACCTTTGTCGTAGATTCCTCTTCACGATGTAATTTCTCATTCTTTTCTGCACCAGAAGTCGTTTCCTGACCCTTTTTGCTTTCCTTCTCTCTCTTCAACCACGTTTCTTTGTCATCTTGCATCCTTTCTACTTTTTTCTTACTTTCCTTTGCATCTACCGGCCTTTCTTCTTTGTCCTTCTTCACAGAAACCTCTTCTTTTGTCATGTCTTTTCGCGAGTCCTTTTTGGTATTTTCAAGACCCGTGTTTTCCTCTTGCTTTGCTTCCTTACCAATGGCATGTGTCTCACTAACACTTTCCTTGCATCCAGCTGTGATATTATTATCTTTGATAGCTCCATCGCTTGACTTTTCCACCGCTGTTGTATTCTCAACTTTTTCATCCTTCATTTCAAAATCTTTCGTATCAATCAGTTCCTTTTCAGGTTTGTTAGATTGACTGTCTTCCTCTAACATTTCATCTTGGTTTTCTTTCTTTGTCTGTTCAGTGTCTGTGTCATCTTGATAATCATCATGATCTTCTTCCTCGTCGGCCATGTCTTCATCGTCATCGTCGTCGGCTTCTTCATAGCTCCGCTAGAAAACATAGACCATTTTCAAATTCGTTTGTTATTCATTATGAATATCATGACGAAAATGATGATGATGATGGCGATGAATATTATTTTAGCATATAGATAGAGTTTTCCCATTTCATACCACGTGTCAATTTCTTCAGAAATTTTTTTCATTATTTGAATTTTATCCTTATTTATGTGGCTTCTTATGCGCAATCGTTAGACAAAGAAATGATACTCTAGGGAATGACACGTGGTGTGAAATGGGAAAACATTACACCACAAAGAAATGATACTCTAGGGAATGACACGTGGTTTGAAATGGGAAAACATGACGCCATTGTTTTACTTACATCACGTTTGGCTGCTTTGCGCTTTGGCGTTTTCAGAACAAAGTCAGGATCCGTGACGGACGAAGATCGTCTTTTCTTGCCTTTAGCAGGGCTCTTTTTCTTCTTTTGTTTGGTGGTAGTTTTGGAAGATGTTGGCGGAGCTTCGTCTTCAGTTGCTTCTACGTCACTCACTGAGTCTGTCTTGGACGACTAACAAAAGCAGGAAAGATTGAAAGATTGTCAATGAAAACAAAAAGGAAGCAAGGAAGCAAGGAAGCAAGGAAGCAAGGAAGCAAGGAAGCAAGGAAGCAAGGAAGCAAGGAAGCAAGGAAGCAAGGAAGCAAGGAAGCAAGGAAGCAAGGAAGCAAGGAAGCAAGCAAGGAAGCAAGAAAGCAAGCAAGCAAGAAAGCAAGCAAGCAAGCAAGCAAGCAAGCAAGCAAGCAAGCAAGCAAGCAAGCAAGCAAGCAAGCAAGCAAGCAACCAAGCAAGCAAGCAAGCAAGCAAGCAAGCAAGCAAGCAAGCAAGCAAGCAAGCAAGCAAGCAAGCAAGCAAGCAAGCAAGCAAGCAAGCAAGCAAGCAAGCAAGCAAGCAAGCAAGCAAGCAAGCAAGCAAGCAAGCAAGCAAGCAAGCAAGCAAGCAAGCAAGCAAGCAAGCAAGCCAAGCAAGCAAGCAAGCAAGCAAGCAAGCAAGCAAGCAAGCAAGCAAGCCCCCCCCCCCCCCCAAAAAAAAACTACAAGAAAACCAAATGATTCAAACATAGTACCAACCTTCTTTCCCTTGGATAATCTCTTAGTCTTCTTCGGCCACCCAAACTCACTTGACTTCACAGTAGGACTAGACAAGGGACTCAAATCTGCATTACTAGGAGTAACACTACTATTGATAAAAATACGCTCACTTCGTCGGGGCTGCCAGTCAAACAGAGCAAAAGGTGATTTACTCTCGTCCAATTCTTTGCCCGAACTTGATCGCGATTTGCGTCGTTTTTCCTTGATTGGTTCGGGTGAAGCCACCGATTCTGTTTCCGGCACAGCCTCGGATTCTTCTGCTTCTGGTTCCTCACGAAGCTCGGGGACTTTTTCAATCTGTTCTTCCAGTACCTCTGGTTTTGGTTGTTCTTTGAGTTCTGTTTTTTCTTGCGGGATCTGTGTGGGGGATTGCTGCTCGACTTCACGGTTTGTGAAATCGTTTTCTTTTTCTTCGGATGTTGGGCTGCTTTTCTTGGAGGACTTTGCGCTCTGTGAAATGAGAACTCATTAATAAACTCAATTCCAAAATCATTGTCGGGTTCAAAAACATAGAACATAGAAAGGAAAAGGAAAAAAAACCCATAAAACTTAGAAAAGAAAGGAAAAGAAGGAGGTAAGAGTAAGGGTGTTTTATGTCAGTACTTACTGAAGCTGATGGTTTCTTTTTCTTTTTCTTCTTTTTGGGAGTCGGTGTCGTCTCTATGAAAGAAAATTCAAATTTTAATGTGAGTTGAGTTTGTTTGATGTGTTGTTCTCTCTCTTGCCACGAGGGTTTTTCTCCAGGTTCTCTGGTTTTCCTCCCTCCGTAAAAATCAACGTGAGTTGAGTTTGTTTGATGTGTTGTTCTCTCTCTTACCACGAGAGTTTTTCTCCAGGTTCTCTGGTTTTCCTCCCTCCGTAAAAATCAACATGTGAGTTGAGTGTTGTGTGTTGTAAATAATGAACGTAGATGTAGCTAGTAAATATGCGCCTGGATTTTCTCCTTCTACTTCTCGCTCTCTCTATTCTTTTTCTCATATCCTCACACCCGAATCAAACTCTCCATTCCTTCTAGTTTTCATCAATATATCTATACAACAATTGCCAAATTATTACCATAATAGGGACATAACCACAATCATCATACCTGATTCAGGAGTCGGTGAGTAAGGTTTCTTTGGTCGTCCACGCTTAGAACCTTTCCCAAGTCCTTCAAACGGAGATCCTCTTTCGCACTCCTTTTCTTTCTCAAAACACGCCGAACTAGCAAAATCAGCCAGCATATCCAACGCACCTCCGCCGCGGCATGCAGTAAATACCTCGTCATTATCGCTGGAATCTCCATTATTTTCTCGCTTGTTAATCTCTAAACCAACCGTTTTAGGAAACTCTTGTTTGATGACACTTTTTCCAACGACGACTTTTTCATTTGGAAAGACGAATTCTGAGACCGTTTTAGGAGTTAATGACGGTTTTTCCTTCTTTTTCGTCTTTTTGGGATTCCTAACTTTTTTGATGTTAATCGAAGTTGGGCTACCACAAATGCCCTTTACAGAGTCGGGCGACATTTTTTCTTTGTTTTCTATGTTGTCTTCCGTGCTGGGGAGTTTTTCCTTTTTTATGATTTTTTTGGGCTTTTTTGGTTTAGGTTTTGTTGGCATCGTTTTTAAATCACTTGTACTGGATTCACTTTCTGTTTCCATGTTTGATGAATCATCCAACACTGGAAAAGACGACGAATAGGGGAAAAAAATTAGAAAAGGCAATACGAATGTTGAAATGTTTAATATTGGGAGATATCAATAGAGCTCAATGACAAAAAGTTTTCTTAGAGGTTTTAGAAATAGCCTATAACTCTATGTTTTCCAAAGGTTACTTATGAATACTGCCCGAAACTGGCTCATTTTCGTGTCTGCGCCTGCGATATTGTGAAAGCGGTCACGCATATCGGAATTCTTCAATAGAATCCTTGCATGTGACGTCAAAGGAGCTCAATTTGGATAACAATACAAAAGAATTTCAATCTCATGAGAATTGCAAACCTATTCTTATGTCCTCAAAATTGAGCTGCATTCCGACGTGCTGCAAGTGGTCTATTAAAATGACTTTATTACTAACACTACTTACTAGATGGCGATATAGCACTAATGAGCTTCTCCATGTTGGAGGTCGTGGTGCTTGTTGTAATGATGGTACTTGTAGGGATCTTACTCTTGGCTGTAAAGGTAGGTGTTTTCCTGGAAGGCTTGACTGGAGTTGGTTTTAACTTTAAGACAAAATTTAAAACAATGAAACAGACTTAACATTGCATCATGCCTGATACAAGAAAATGGATACAACTCAAACAAAGAATCTCGTTCTCAAGGGAATGACATGCACGTGGTCTGAAATGGAAAAATATTATACCCAAGGTAGAGGTATATTCCATTGGAATAGTTTTCTTCCTCATTCAATTCATAAAACTCTTATTTTATGACCACAGACTCATTAGAGACCTTAAGCATCAGGTTTACCGCTAACTGCTAGGGATCAGGCCCAGAAACACGCCCGCAAACGCGGAGAAACACTCGGCTTCAATGAAATTCAATATGGCGGCTCTTCTAGCAACAACTTCGTTATGACGCCTTGCTAAATGTTGAACGTTTGACCGAAACGCTTGACGTCGAACTACAGCTTGAGGTTTGCGTTACCTAGCAAGAAAGTCATGCTAAAGGTCTCTATTTATACAGGTTTTGCATCGTTCATAACCATCTCTTCATATCATTTAAAAAAATTTTGATGGCATTTCAAAATATTGGTATTATTCCACCTGCATTGTCTCCACATTACAGTTGACTTTAGTGAATGATTTGCTATGAAAGGAGAGTCAAATCCTGACCGAAACTCAAGAGAAGACAATGAATCTACTAACTAAAAAAACGTTTGTGGGATTTCAAAACATTGTTTTAATCCAACTTGTACATTCTTTACATTACAGTTGACTTTTGTGAATTTGAAAGGAGAAAATAAAATCCTGGCCGAAATTCAAAGACAAGGCAATAAATCTACTAACCTCGATATCTGTAGGACTAGCGATCTGTGGTGGCGAAGGCAATGTAGGGACACTCTCTTCTACTTTATTCGTATTACTTTTCTTTCTTTTTTTCTTCACAGGTTCCTCCTTGACGATTGAATTTTCTTCACTAGTGACAGACTTGAAGCCTGGCGACTGAGGGCAAGATGATGATGGCGAGCTCGCGCCACTCTTAGTAGTGAGATCCAACGAACCATTAGACGTTAGGGTGGGTGTTGTTAGTTTGTCGCTTCGTGAGCTTGCACCAAAGTACTTTCTCTTTCTTGGCCGTCCTGGACCTCTCTTTATCGGCGTGTTCTTGCCAGCATTGGTATCATCGTTCCTTAAAGAGAGAGAGAGAGAGAAAAAAGGTAAGTTAACAGGAGATATTTAAAGATAACTTAAAGCAGAGAGTTAGTGGGAATTTATGTTTTGTTCCTTGCCACGAGGGATTTTCTCCAAGTTCTCTGGTTTTCCTCCCTCCATAAAAATCAACATGTAAGTTGAGTTTGTTTGCTGTGTTGTTCTCTCCCTTGCCACGAAGGTTTTTCTCCAGGTTCTCTGGTTTTCCTCCCTCCATAAAAATCAACATGTGAGTTGAGTTTGTTTGCTGTGTTGTTCTCTCCCTTTCCACGAGGGTTTTTCTCCACGGTTCTCTGGTTTTCCTCCCTCCATAAAAATCCAAATGTGAGTTGAGTGTTGTGTGTTGAAAATACTGAACTTAGTGGTAGTACGCGAACCTCACGGAAGAGATTTTCAAGCGACATATCTTACCCTTCTTTACATCTAGGTTGTAGTCTTGCCAGTTCCCTGTGTTTCTCACGGTATTTCTTCTGCAAGTCCGCCAGTCTCATCCTGATGTCTTTCTCCATGACGTTCATGTCTAGAACTTCGTTGAGTGATGACGTCACGCTATGGACAATTGATGCCGGGCTGGAAGGGAAGAAAAAGTCTCCATAACAAAGAAAAAGAGGAAGGAAGGAAGGAAGGAAGGAAGGAAGGAAGGAAGGAAGGAAGACGGATGGATGGATTAATGGAAGGACGGTAGGAAGGAAGGAAGCAAAGAAGCAAGGAAGCAAGGAAGCAAGGAAGCAGGGAAGCAGGGAAGGAAGGAAGCAGGAAAGGAAGGAAGGAAGGAAGGAAGGAAGGAAGGAAGGAAGGAAGGAAGGAAGGAAGGAAGGAAGCAAAGAAGCAGGGAAGCAAGGAAGCAAGGCAAAACAAAACAAAACAAAAACACTTCAATTTCAAATTATCTGTTGCTAAGCGTTATCCTCTTTTTTTTTGTTGTTGTATGATTTGAGAAATGGGGACACAATGAAACCTTTCTCACCTTTTTAATTCCTTCTGCCTCGTCAACGCAGTAAAACGTTCCTCGCGAGTTCGATTCTTGGCAACTTCTCTCAACTTTTCGATTTTCTCCCGAATACATTTTTTCTCATCCTCGGATCTTGCATTTTGAAGCGAAAACTTAAAATAATTTTCCTTGTTATGTCCTTCAAATTCTAACTCCCTCGGTTTTGCAGAAGAATTAATCGTTCTTACTTCGAAATCTTCTAACTCGTCATCCGAGCATGCAACCCAGAAAATCTCAGATTTGGAAGACGGACTTTCAATTGCCTCGTTTGACACCTTCGCTAACGACATCAATAAATCAGTGTCTTGTTTATTAATCGTAGAAATATCACCAGGTTCAGCTCCTGCACTAGCATAAGGTCTATCTATTCTTATCACTTCTAGTTCTTCGTCTTGTGGTAGTTTTTCCGCCTTAGCAACGAGTAGTCGAGAACATTCTTCCTCACCGTTGCTAAGATAATCATTCTTTGCACTGCTCTGACTCAATGTTGAGCTGGAAGTCGTTCGAATTGATTCTCTGAGAAAAGAGCTCTTCGGGATGTCAAAACTTCCTTTCTCGCTAGACAAGCTTTCAGTCGATTGTTCTCTATGTTCGTGTATTGTACTTGGAGTGACTGGAGTCACTGATGAGATTGACGTCGTGGGAGAGTATAATTGTTGTATTTGAGAGCTATATATCATAGGTTGAGATGGACTACTATCAGTGGGAGACTTTCCTCTTGCCGAGGGTTGATAGACAGCTGGAAGATATGAAAATATAAAACAAATGAGGAAGTTAGTCTGACAAAAAATACCGACAAAAATACTTCGATTGCACGTTTTGTCATCGCGGCCACTGGGGAACGTTGGTGCCACTGAACAAAATATTTCTTATTAGCATCCATCGTTAACGGCACCACAATGGCCGCCATGCTTTTGTCTCTTAATTCTCTTGGGAATGCTTGCAATCCAACAATATAAACACACAGAAAATATTATCCAATCTTGAAACAATCTCTGGGCTGATCTAAGTCAGGGCACGGGTAACTCACAGATCGAACCCTGAAACAACCTCTGGGCTGATCTAAGTCAGGGCACGGCTAGCTCAAAGATTGAACCCTGAAACAACCTCTGGGCTGATCTAAGTCAAGGCACGGCTATAACTCACAGATAGAACCCTGAAACAAACTCTGGGCTGATCTACGTCAAGGTACGGCTAACTCACAGATAGAACCCTGAAACAACCTCTGGGCTGATCTAAGTCAGGGCATGGCTAACTCACAGATAGAACCCTGAAACAACCTCTGGGCTGATCTAAGTCAGGGCACGGCTAACTCACAGATAGAACCCTGAAACAACCTCTGGGCTGATCTAAGTCAGGGCATGGCTAACTCACAGATCAAACCCTGAAACAACCTCTGGGCTGATCTAAGTCAGGGCACAGTTAACTCACAAATAGAACCGTGAAACAACCTCTGGGCTGATCTAAGTCAGGGCACGGCTAACTCACAGATAGAACCCTGAAACAACCTCTGGGCTGATCTAAGTCAGGGCACGGCTAACTCACAGATAGAACCCTGAAACAACCTCTGGGCTGATCTAAGTCAGGGCATGCAAACTTTTAACATTTGATGTCGCGTGTCCAGGTGTTTTCGACTTTATATTATTCAGGGGAGGGAGGAGTCTCAGGAGTGAATTAAGGACAAAAAGAAAATATAAGATTCCCTCACTGAAAAATAACTTTTAAAACTAACCATTTTCTTCGCTCGAAATATTTTGGTTAGTAAGGCTTCTTTGGTCTGCTCCGTCCAACTGCTCTGATCCACGTGAAACTTTTGAATTTTCGAGTTGCATGGTGCTCTGCTGCTGGTTAAATGGAAAACGAGTTCCAAAATCCATGTTTGCCAAAGTGGCAGCGGCTATGACAACTTGTGGCGACATTTCAGCGCGTGAGGTTTCGGAATTTTGAGTCGATTCTCCGCGGGAATTCTCCCGAAGATCCTGTATGCGATCCCGAGGGACTTCCAATGGAGACTTGAGGTTTTGTGAAGAGGCGGAGAGCGTTGTTGGGATACGAGTGAATGGGAATTTGGATGGATTGAAAACAGGCTCTTTTAACATGTATTGCTGGAATTGGCGGTCTTGGTCCTCCTGGAAAATAATATAAAATGAAATGAAATGAAATGAAATGAAATGATATGAAATGAAATGAAATAAAATGAAATAAAATGAAATAAAATAAGATGAAATGAAATGAAATGATATGAAATGAAATAAAATAAAACAAAATAAAACAAAACAAAATGAAATAAAATAAAATAAAACAAAACAAAAGAAATGAAATAAAATAAAACCAAATAAAACAAAACAAAATAAATAAAATAAAACAAAATAAAATAAGATGAAACAAAATAAAATAAAATAAAACAAAATAAAATGAAAGAAATGAAATAAAATAAAACAAAACAAAATGAAATGAAATAATAATAATAATAATAATAATAATAAAAAATACAATGAATGAAGATATCCCAAAAACATTGGAAGTAGTTTAAATTTCCAGAAATCTATGAAAAAAACCCCTCAAACTCCAGCCACTTGTACCTGTTGCAATATTTCCTTGGCTTTCTCTCTTGCTTCTAAATATTCTGTTGACGGCGGTTTTACAGACTCCTTTACTGGAACTTTTTCTTGTTTCTCTGGATATGACGTCACACCACGTGACTCGCCTTGAGACTCTGGAGTTATTTTAGACGAATCTCTCCGAGTATCAGACTCATCCCGACGTGAATCGTGGAAAATTCGCTCCTCGGTCGAGTTAGACTTCTTTTCTTTGGGAATCGAGTCTTCGTTTTTGTCTGCACGGGGCAGGTTGGGCTGACTTTCACGTGACTTGGGACGCTGGTCAGCGGTGCGTAAACTACGTTCGTTTTCTTCCTGCAAAAGGCGGCAATCACTGGTTAACGAAATTACACCCATTCATACTCGTCCTTTATTAAAGACACATAGCACTCTTAAAGCAAGATATTTTTTGGAGTCATTTTTTTGACCGTCGTAGGATTTTTTAAAAAAGCGTTTTTATCACCCAGAAAGACGAAGAGGCGCACGCAAACATAAGTAATGACTCTAACCATCGCTGACAGGATAATGTTGGATACATTGAGTCCCACAGAACGAGGAATGGTAAGAGTCGAGCGTCAAATGCTAGAAGCTGTCCCCTAAACATGACGTCCCGCTCATGTCTCTGCTGCCCGACATTGATATATAATTTACCTCCATTTGTATTGCTACGCAGCCACCCCAGACAAAAATCGCGACGTGCACTTTGCAATAGACTGCCGTCAATCAAACACGTTGACTCCACTTACACGCGTGTGTGATTCAAAAGGCGCCAAAACTTGTCGATTGTTTACAAGTATTATGAGCCACACTCACCGGGCCTATCCGGGTCGATCCAAACGCGTGTAAATGTCGTCAACGTGTTTGATTGACGGCAGTCTATTGCAAAGTGCACGTCGCGATTTTTGCCTGGGGTGGCCGCGTAGCAATACAAACGCCGGTAAAAAAAACCCGTGAATGATTGTGCTATTAGTGTTATCAAGCGCTTATTAGCAACGTTATTATTTTATCTAGTACCTAGCAAATCTATTATTTCAAGGGAGAAATGACACTTCAGGTTTGCAAATTTTCGTGATTCTGATTGTCTAATATTTGTTCTCAGATAAGCTGGTTTATTTATTTACCTTTTTACCATTTATACACCAACGCATACACACCCACAAACACGTTATATGGCTGGGAATCCACTACGGCATGCGACCCGATTTTGATTTTTTTTCTTACCTTTCTCTGAGCTTCTAATTGTTTTTGGTAGAAAGGATAGACAGAGTACCCCTGCCATCTTCCTTGCTGCTGAGCGATCATCTCTTGTTTGTACTTCTCCAGCTGATGTTCGTAGAGCTGCTTCTGTTGCTGGTAGAATTGCTGCCATCTTGGATCTTCCATCGATGCCTGCATGCCCCAGAAGCGAGCAGGGTCGAGCATTAACTGTGACTCGGCTGCTGTTCAAAAAAGATGGCAGTTAAAATGATGATGATGATGATATTTATTATCATTATCTATCATAGCCATCATCATGACACCATTGCCATCATATCATCAACGCCATCATCATCGTCACCGTTAACAGCAGGATGATGATGATCATCATGATCATGATCATAATCATTATCATCACCATCATCATGACCATCATCATCGTCACAACCATAACCAACTTACCATCAATACCATCATCATTGTCACCATTAACAGCAGTATGATGATGATGATGATGATCATCATCATCATCACCATCGTCATCCCATTATCTTCACTAGTCTTCGTCTTAGTTATGTCGTGTTGTGCCATTTCAAACCACGTGTCATTCTCTTGAGAATAAGATTCTTTGTTTGAGTTGTATCCATATTCATGTGTCTTTTCATGCGCAACCGTTAAACAAAGAAATGATACTCAAGGGAATAACACGTGGTCTGAAATGGGAAAAAAATACGCTCAAGGTAGACTAGTGAAGAAGAAGAAGAAGATGATGGTGGTGGTGGTGGTGATGATGATGGTGGTGATGATGATGATGGTGATGATGATGATGGTGGTGATGTAGAGGATGATGGTGATGGTCAGGATGATGGTGATGGTGCTGATGGTTGTGAGGATGATGGTGATGATGGTGGTGATGTAGAGGATGATGATGGTGATGATGGTGGTGATGGTGATGGTCAGGGTGATGGTGATGGTGCTGATGGTTGTGAGGATGATGGTGATGGTGATGATGACGGTGGTGGGTATGATGATGATGATGATGATAGTGATGATAATGTTCTGGTGGTTGTGATGATGTGATGTGATATTGATGGTAATGATTGATAATCATTATCATGTTGATGCTCAAATATCAAAACTAATTGAACCCCCTAGATGACCGCTTTCGCTCTTGGGAAAAACGTTATGAACATACAGTCAATGTCATTAACGTTGTCCACCAAGAGACATTTACACATTTACACATTTACACATTTACACATTTACACATTTACACATTTACACATTTACACATTTAGACTAAAAGAAATATCACGTTTCCTCGAACGTTCTGGCATAAGACAAACGCTGAAATACCATTCTCCATCTTAAATCCTAACTAAATGGTCGGGGCATTCTGGATTTTTGATTCACAAGTTAAATTTTACATTTAAAGTTCAGGCTGACGCACACGAGGCAAAGAATACATAATGAAACACGTGATATTTCTTTTAATCTAAATGTGTAAATGTCGAAATGTCTTTTTTCGGTGGACAACGTTAATGACATTGACTGTATATGTTTAACTAAAAAAATAACCTTACCTAGTGGACTGAACATGTTGGGATTAATCATGGCCTCGGGTACAACCACAAGAGAACCCGTCAAAGGATCCTGCATGACAACACCTCCTCCTTGCGAAGGGTCCATCATATGTTGCTTATATAAACCACTATAGAACATGGCGGGGTCCACGGGTAACATAACTTGCATATCAGGCCTCACGTTTGAACCCATATACGGTGAATTCGTCTGGTAAGGCATGTTACCAGCCCCGTACATATACGCTGCAGCTTGTAAGCTTCTTTCGGCGCTTTCACGCGCTGCCAGATCATTATCATTCGTGTTTCTCCGAGGTGGGAAGTTTACTCCAAAAGGAGTTAGAAAAGGAGGGTTGCTAGAGCTTGAAGTGGTAGTGGCTGGAGAGGTGATGCGCGAGAGTCTAGGAGACGAAGATAATCGCTTTTCTTCGGTACGTATGCTTCGTTGTTGGCTATCTTTTTTGTCGTCGATGATTTTAAGGTCTTCATCGTCAGAGCCCTTACTACTCACATCACTTCGACTACCTTTATTTTCAAGCTTGTTGCTTGTTATTCTAGGATTTGTCTCGGGAGATTGATTCCTCGAATCCACCTCGTTATCTTTCCTTCCTTGTTGCTTTTGTCTCACATTGGATCCAAACTGACCGGTTCTTGCAGCATCACCTGATCTACAAGAAGCCGCCGCGCGCTCCATTTCAAGTTCTCGTTTCTCGAACATTTCTAACGTCGCGTTCGGCGGCACGAACACTTTGTCTTGACTGAGTGTTATTCTATTTGAAGCCCGTGGTCGTTCGCTTTGACTTGGGTATCCCGGGAACTGGTAAGTCCCAAATGACGAATTATTATTTCGGTCGTTATTCTTTTTCGTTTCGTCAACTGAGATAGCTCTGTTGTTATTCAATGTGTCAACAGTTCGCCGCGGATAATCCCCACCCGGGGTGCCCTCAGGAGCATTTTTCTCCTGTCCTTTGACTGCGCCTTCACGCATGCTACCATGCCGCTGACCTTCGTCTTTTTTGCTTGCAGCTTCGTAACCAGAAGGTAACTGATTTCGCTCGTTTGAGTCTGAAGAAACAGTAGCAACGTCTGAATGTGGGAGCCTTCCATTAGAGAAGTAATCAGAGACCTTTTGTGGGGTCTCGCGAACAGACACAACGTAGGCCATACCTTGGCGAGGATACACCGTCACTTTATCAGATTTTAAAACACATTTTCTGTCGTCTTTCACCTTATAGCGAACGTTTTCAGGCACAACTGGTTTTTCGTTCTTACTCAAGTTCGCCTGATTTCTGGAGGATCCATCTTGATTTGACACCACCGAGGATTTATAATTCGGATTTGTTTGTTCTTTTGAGTTTTTATTCGTTTCAGCACTTGGCGCTTTTGGAGCGTCTTTTGCGTACCGCGATGCAGAAGATCTATCAGGCGATATCGAAGATTCTTTCACAGAATTAATAGTTCGACTTCGAACGTCTTCAGTATCCTTGAAATTTTCTTTCTCGCTGGGTCTCTTAGGTTGAAACGTCCGTGCGTATCCGTAGCCCTGGTA
Source organism: Actinia tenebrosa (assembly GCF_029948245.1). NCBI lineage: Eukaryota > Metazoa > Cnidaria > Anthozoa > Actiniaria > Actiniidae > Actinia > Actinia tenebrosa. The sequence goes on from NW_028292569.1 coordinate 28,440,501, forward strand.
CGCAGAATGTCCAGGATAACGCGGAGATAATTCAGGAGGATTCCTTTCCCAGGCGTAGGGAAAATGCCGTTCTCTACTCGCGAAATTCTCTTGAGGACGAGAACTGCTCTCGTGTACAGAATGTGGAAGATAGCTTCCTCTTGTTTCTGGGGTTTCTTCAGTCCGGCTAGGATTTTCTCCCGCCGAAGAACGATGAGACACGAGTGCTTCAGAAGCCGACGTAAGAGGATAGTCCTGCGTCAAATACCCCATAGGGGGTCTCCATACCGACCCAGACATAGACTGCCTCTCGGTGACCTCTGCTGTGGAATTGGCGGGAAAATTAGGACACGAGAAACCTCTTGGCGCGATTGGCGTCAATTTGGGCATCGATGCATACATATTTGACGAAGTTGTAACAGTCTTTTGATAGTCCGTATTTGGAGTATAATCCCCCGGGTGAGATACCGGGGTAAGAGACTTCGTGTAGACAGATTGTGTTGGATATGAACTGAAACCTCCGATCGTTCTCTCCGAGCTCGACATCTCAGTCATTTGCTTCGATGTCGTATTACGTAAGTCTCCGTTCGTTGTGGCCAGCGGGTTCTCCAGTTTGTCACGTGATCCCCGATAAATGTTCAAGTTTCTGGACGATTCAAGTTCTCCGTTTCGATCGGTGAATTGTCGAGTGTATTCGTCACTGGAAGGTCGTGATTGTCTTTTGTCGGCAGGCTCTTGTTTTCGCGAGTCTGGTCGGTCGGTAGCAATCTTTATGACACTTTCTGTTCGAATGGGTTCTTTGGGATCTCGTGCAGAGTCGGGCCTGAAAGTGATAGATAAAAAGATTATCAAACCGAATGAATGAATGAATGAATGGACAGATAAACTAGCCCATGCTAGTGTCAACCACCAACGAAAAACACTCGCAAACAACACACGAATGAATGAAAGAAGGACAAACAAACAAACCAACGAACCACCGAAAAACGCACTGCGCATGCTCTGAAGTTTGGCGGGAAACTCGTACACGCGTCGTGTTTACGAATAAAACCATTGGATATTTAATGGCGTTGGGAAACCTTTTAAGGCTTTAAATATTTAACGTTTCGTGTTTATTTTTTTCCTAACACACCACTTTAGTTGTTCTTTCCCCTGATCAAGTAATACGAGAGAAATTTGTATAATACAAACGTCGTTGTTTTACACGATAAAGAATTCAATTCACAAGAGCAAAGGGATTTTATTGGTCTGCCATCTAACCACAGGCAGCCCAAGCTGGATTGTGGCGCCGGCACTTGATGGTGCAAAACCTCTATTGATGGGATGCAAGCATTCCCAAGAGAGTCAAAAGACAAAAACATGGCGACCATCGTGGTACCGTTAACAATGGATGCTAATGAGAATCTTTTGTTAAATGGTACCAACATGGCCGCGATGACGTAACGTGCAAACGAAGAGTCAGATGGCCTGTGTAGAAATGTCAATAAAGCTATGTAACACTACTAACCTGTCTGCTGGGGTACTCGTCGACGATCTGTTCTCGCGCATGTCTTCACCATTAGCAAGCCGCTGACCATAAACACCAGGGTATCCAGGAAAACCAATCATTTGGGGTCCGTAGAAAAAATTGCTTAAAGCTCGAGGATCCATGGGGTTTGTCATGTATGGTAAACCCATACTTGCTCCTGGACGAATTGAAAATAGGGATGGTTAGCGACAAGCATGATGAGAATCGAAAAAAATAGGCGCTCAATAAGCGCATGTGGCTACTGCCATAAGAAATTTGATGATTTTGATGATTTATGATTCATATAGCGCCTTTCTATATGAATATAATCAAAGGCGCTTTACATTGAGTTGTGAATGACAGATTGCTTTTATGCAATTTACAAGCATGAGAGATGTATAGTATGAAGTGTAGGCACTGAGGGTGGTCACTGCCAGGGTTTCTTTACGTCCTCAGTGGTTCTTTTACGTCCCTCCGATATTGGTTAGTAATGATGAGTGTGGAGAGACGGGACCGCCATTTAAAGTGGTCATCCGAGCCACTTGAAAGGCTAACCATTTGCAGATGTGAAAAAAGGCAGCACTTTTTCCTCAGTTATTTTAAGACCCTGAGTGTTGGTCCGGCCGGGACTCGAACCACGACCTCCCGCACGAAAATCCGATGCTCAACCAACTGAGCGGAAAGGATTGGAGGAAGTTGGTAGCCGACTATTGAGATATATGAAGGATATATAGGTAGTTGAATTAGCGATTTTGGTGAAAAAAATGTAAATGTTAAAAGTAAAAGTTTTTGTATATACAACGAAATGTTGATATTGATTTTGAGTTTAAGGGCTTAGAACAAAACATACATTTCCCATTACCAATGTTAATTTATGTGTTTGTGTGCTTTGTAAGATTGACATAGTGGCTTCGCCTCTACGAGGCAATAACCACAAAAATACTATTAGCCATTATTACTATTTATACTATTATTAGCACATATAGCGCGCGTGTGGCCACATTATGAATGATATTTTTTTGAACTTCTCAATTATCCCTTTATATTTGATAAAGAACGATTCCTTTTACTCTGATGAACAGAAATACAGCGTAGTTAATATTCAGCATAATAAGTACGTCAGGTAAGTGGAGAGAAAAAGTTTCACGTGACATTATTTTCTCGATTTTTCTTTCTATCGTTTTCGTATGATCTTTTTCCTCTACACTCTTCTTCTCTTCCTTTATTATTTTTTATCCGTATTTTTCACGCAAATCACCAACTGTGTCGACGTCTTTCTTTCTCTCATTCTCTCTCTCTTTCTTTCTATCATTCTCTCTTTCTTTCTTTCTATCATTTTCTCTTTACCTGTTTCTTTCCCTCTTTCTTTCTTTCTTCCTTCCTTTCTTTTTTCCTTCGTTTCCTTTTTTCTTTTTTCCCTCGTTCCCTTCTGTTCTTTTTTGTTCTGGTCTTTCTTTCTTTCGTTTTTTGTCCTTTCTCTTCGTTTCTTTCTTTCTTCCTTCCTTCCTTCCTTTCTCTCTTTCTTTCTTCCTTCCTTCCTTCCTTACTTCCTTCTTTTCTTTTCAATCTTTCTCTCTCTATCCTTTTTTGTCCTTTCATAGAAACTCGGTCACTAAAACATCCATACAAAATTAAAAAAAAAAATCAAATTTTAAATAGCCACAAATATTCCGGGCGGATAGATAGTAATTCACGACACTTCAAACCGCAAAGTGATTGATATTCTATTTAAAAGCTACTGGCTTCCCACTGCTTGTCTTCAAAAGCACTCTTAATAAAAACATACGTCTGAGGGCACATATAAAGTCAATACAATTTAAGGATTAAGAGAATGAATTCTCGATCTTTCTCCGATATTTGGCGAATTCAATGCTGAAAGTAGATCGATTCGCTGATATAAGAGCAATCGAAAAAAACCTTACTGATTAATATTGAAACGACAAGTCTTAATTAAATTGTTGATAAAAATAAGTTTAGGTAGCAATAAATAAGACTAAAAAAGTACAAAATGGTTTGCAAACAAAATATTTTATTGCAGTTAGGGTTTGAGTTCCGTTTTTTTTCGATGTCCGCGTTTCGTCGTTTGCCGATTTTTCACGTTCTTTTCGGTTCTCGTTCGTTCGTTTAACGTACATTTTGTAATTCATTCTTTTTCTCTTTTTTTTTCGCAACCTTATATATCGATAAAATCTATCTGTTTTGTCTCCTTCAAGATAAGCGCTGCTTTTTTTACTAACAAAACGTAAACAACTCTGCGAAATAATAAACTCTAAAACTAAAATTTTTTTTCGATCGTAGCGGCAATTAAGAGTCTTACAACCAATTAAATTAGCTAAAATTACAGAAATTTAGGTCTACAGTGTTAATTATACCCGGCAAAGATTAGAATTTTATCATATAAATGGAAAGTGCAGGGTACTGACTTACGACACGCACATGGTGTGTATGCTAACAGTGAAATGGCTTCCCATAACAAGCATGGTTATCGTACTACAGCGAAATGGCTTCCGATTATGACAGTTTCGTGTAAAGCAGTGATAGTACAGCGCTGACATACAGCACATATTCATACGGCTCTATATATTGTAACAGTGAAATGGCTTCCCAAAACGAGCATGGTTATCGTACTACAGTGAAATGGCTTCCGATTAGGATAGTTATCGTATAAAGCGGTGATAGTGCAGTGCTGACATACAGCGCATACACAGCTCTTTATGTTGTAACAGTGAAATGGCCTTCCATAAGAATGGTTATCGTATATAATGATAATGATAATAATAATAATGGGAAGTTCTTGTTTAGCGCATTCATACGACGTCTCAATGCGCTTTACATTAATGACCAGTGGAGGACTTTACGGGCTGCATATTAAGGCGCTAGTAGCAGCCGTGCAGCTTACAATCATGAGTGATTTGTTAGTACATTAGTGTTATGCCTCTAGACAGGGATAGGCTGTTTGTTGAACCGGGAGACAATCCCCTACTCTTACACGAATGATTCAACAGGTTCTTTTATGTCCCCCATATGTAACAGTTAAATGGCTTCCGATACGAATGGTTATCGTATAAAGCGGTGATAGTACAGTGCTGACATACAGCACATACACGGCTTTGTATGTTGTGACAGTGAAATGGCTTCCCACAAAGTGTGAAACGTATGGTTCAGACTGAGAGAAATCACAGGCTACAATATGCCGTAGCACTGAAATGGCTTTCGATATGAATGGCTATCTATAGATGGAATACCTAAGGAGAGGATACGGTATCCCTCAACTGAAATGGATTTCCATGAGAATGGATAACGTAAGTAGGGGAATGTAAAGTGATCTCTTATAGAGCAGCAACGCACAGGGTAAAACATCCTGTAGCACTGAAATGGCTTCCCATACGAATGGATAACAAAAGCGGGGGAATTCACCGGTATGATTTGGTTATGGCTTAGAGCACTAACAGGGTACATAATCCTGTAGCACTGAAATGGCATCCCATGAGAATGGCAATGCTATGATGTGGATTTCACGGCACGATATGCATAACGGCTTCCATTATTTTCCATTCCTCACATGCAACGCTACTTGGAAAATTATTACGTTGGAATAAGAAATATGCCAAAATTATTCACGTTAATGGAGCAAAATCTTACCAAATTTTTGCCTTTGAAATGCTTAGGGCGAATTTTCATATCAAAAAAACGTACGATATGAGGACTTTGAAATGGCTTTCGGCATCTAATAATCCTTATTGGATGGTTTCATTTGTATCTGGTCAATAAATTTTAACTAACGGATATTAATAGGCCGTATTATGAACATGATAAATTGTGGGTGTTAATATATACTTTATCACTAGATATTTAGAACGGACAAATTAATAAATATCTGAGGAATATAGGAGATGAATTAATTTGATGCAATTTTAGAGTTTTTTAAAAACATTCATTCATTCGTTCGTTAACTTGCCTTTCTTTGTCCCATTTATTCACTAGTTTATTTATTCATTCGCCATCATCTATCTATCCATTCATGATTCAGTTATGCTTTCTTCCCAACAATAAGTTTTCATTTTATGCAGTCGCTCGTATATTCTATCTTCCATCCATCCATCCCATCCCATTCCTCCATCCATCCGTCCCATCCATCCATCCCATTCCTCCACCCATCCATCCCATTCCTTCATCCATCCATCCATCCATCCCATTCCTCCATCCATCCATCCCATTCCTCCATCCCGTCCATCCTTCCCATTCCTCTATCCATCCATCTCATCCATCCATCCCATTTCTCCATCCATCCATCCCATCCATCCATCCACCCATTTCTTTTTTTATCTAATCAGCCCCTATACATATCTCTAACTTAACTGTATTGCAAACTACACACTAAAGCGCATTCATTCATTTAAATTCTCATCTCCAAATTCTTACAAAAAGCTGAGCCTCTTAGCATTATCCTTAAGAAATGAGACAACCTCGATTACGGCCGATGGAAATTATACTTAATACATTCTCGTCGCGTACACCACGAAATGAAAACGAAAACGTGACTCATAAAATTAAAAATGCACAGTTTTCAGACGCAACGAGTTGAAGAAACCGAAACGCAATACTGAAAGTAATACTTTTGAAAATTTCCAAAACACGACTCTTAAATGATTAAATTAATTGCAAACTAGGAAAGGAAAATAATACGAAAGGAAAAGACCTGATCTTATGAAATGCGTTCATGGTAATGTTTTCAATCGACGGATAAGCGAAAGAGTTGGAATTAAACTCGATCGAGGGGATTCTTACGATGAAACGGCGATCGACCAATATTCCGAAGTAACTGAGAAAACAAATACTAAATTTCCAAAAAGGTTAACTTATATCGAACTAAATTAATTTTTTTGGCCACGTCAATTATACGAGAAAGAAGAATTAATTGCAAAAAATAAATCCCCCCCCAAAAAAGAGAGAGAGAGAGAAGAAAAAGATGTTTGCAAAGTTCAGGAAATGAAATCAATCAATCGTATCATCCCTGCTTTCTTTCGTTTTAAAATATCCAATTTATAGGCAGAATTGCAGGAAGCTTAACAGATGAAAAGTCTAAAACTCTACAAAACCTATATTGCATTTTTTATTATTTAAATGAGGTATAAATCAGTCTTATACTTCGAGAAGAGAGAGAGAAAATGTGAATACACTATAAACGTAAAATTTTCGCCTTTGCAACTTAACCTAAAATAGTGAAAAAATAGCTGAATATTTGAAGTTAAAAGTCGTCCAATTTTGTAAGAATAATTAAGTATTCTGTATTCTTATGTAGCGAAAACCAAAAAATCTTTTTTTAGTTATAAATTCCAAGGGAAAAATTTATATTGAAAAAAGTACGACAGGATTGTTTTGAGAATTAAGTGAGAGACTTAAGTCTTAAACGGATCCTTTTTGGAATATCAAACTTTACGAGGAAAAAGAATTCACTATTAATAGTTCACTTGGGAAGTTGACGAAGACGAAATAATTTCTTACAATAATTTAGCCATTTTTTTGGCTAAAAGAAGAAGAAAAAAACGAGGAAAGCTTGTATTGTCAGAGGACTTATATACAAAAACTAAAATAACAAAATGTTCAACGATACAAATGTTTATATAAAGAAATGACGGTAAAAAGTAACATATTAAGAAAGTATTGAAAATTCTCGACGTCGTTTTTTCGCTAATCTTCACTAGTATATATTCCTACAAACTAGTTTTGAATAATCTATGAAATATTTTTTTGCTAATCTTCACTAGCATATATTCCTGCAAACTAGTTTTGAATAATCTATGAAATAAAACATAATAAAAATTTTAGCAAAAAAATTCAAATTTCGCTCTAATTCAGTAATAATTTCAACAGCAAAGAGTAATGATCGATTGATAGCACGTCAGTTACAATAATAATAATAACACTTATAGAAAATTGTAGATTTAACAAAGTTGCCGACTCTGATTTTACAGCAACTGAAAAGTTTTTTCTTAGATGGGAAATTAAAAGAGAAACCATGCCAAAATATAAAAAGCCGACTTCAAAAACCATGACATAATGAATCAGTCTTAACACACTACGTCAGGAGAGTTCATGTATGAGTGAATTTATACAAGCACGGCCGCTGAAGAACGTTTTTCAAAAAATTGAAATTCCTGTATTTTCAACCACTAACTTTGAATTCAATTTAACTGAGATAAATATTACTTAGCGATATAAATATTTATAGCTTTTATTAAAAAAATAAATTTCTGAATACGATTGCTTGGGGTATATTGAAAAAAAAAATTAACAGATGCTATAAAACCATTCATAAGCAGAAAACAACGTATAAGTGAGAATAAAAACTCCGAAGGAATAAAACACTGATTCAAATAAACAGTAATCTTTATGTTGGCAAAAATTATGTTTAAACAGAGGGCTGGTTGGTTAAATATCTTAGAGTCTTTGGTTTTGCCGGCAAAGGCAGTCGATCGACCTGTCCTTCACTGGTTGTCTTTTTTTACGTGAATTTGCATTGCAAAAAAAAACTAATTTTAGCGACCAAATAACAACAGAAGTTATGTTAATAATGAAAATGCATAGACTGGTGAGCTCAATACAAGTACAAACGGCTTAAGACTTCGTAAGAAAAGAAGAAAGAATAGTACGTTTAGAAGGGGGATTATTGATTGAAGGGACTGATAAGAATTTTTTCTAAAAGCCAGACATTTATGATACGTGGTTCGGAATTCATACCACGACGTTGGCCATTCAGATATAGATAGACAAAAATACCTATGGTCTAGAATTACAAGAAAATAAGATTAGTATAACCTCAGCTACGGTGTCTGTAGTAATCTAACCCAAAGATTGCAAATACAACAATCTAATACATGTGGTAAACTTAAATCTTAGTTCTGCTCTGTTGCACGATAAATTGTTCCTCATAACACCCTCATTCAATCAGCAGCGTACAAACACTTAGAACTTTTCCGTGGACTCCTATTAAGATCGTAAAATATATATATATATCGAAGCATTTTGGCCACGCTATTTATTTCATTTTACTGAAACCATCTCTTATAAATCGTTGAAAACATCAAAATTATTTTTTGTCAAAAACATGTTGACGAAAAGACCAAGGAATATAAGTACGTAGATGATTATGGTTCGTGCCATGTTTAAAATAAATCGACTATTCTTTGTGAATTGAGCTGCTGTTTAGTAGACAGGGGTTTAGTTACAAAAAGGTTCATAAATTATACAACAAGTGACGATATCAGTATAGAAGTCATCAATTTTCAAGATGTTTTCTTGGTCGTTTATTCGTTTCCCATACAACGTAAAAAAAAAAAACACAAATAATAATTCTGGTAAAAACAAAAGCTTTTAGGTTTGGAAGCTTATATTTTGTAATCAAAAACAACGAAAGTGTTCATAGACCTCAAACACAACACGTACCACCACCATATGACCAAGATTCAAAAGAACGAAACTTGAATAATTATAGTGTTTTCTTGTGACGCGCGTGTCTCCGCGGAGAAACAGAAACCAACGTTTGGTAAAAAAATAACCTCGCTTGCTGCATTTACCATACTCAATCTAGGCAAATAAATAATTTTCCTGGATTCTCAAATCTATAGACAACAAGACTGCAATTAAGCTTTTTAATCAAGAAAGACGGATAAGCAGTTTAACATCTTTTTCTGAGCCAACAAATAGAAGAAAATTACCGCTTCGCCACGCCAGACTCAAAGCTCATTTTACTTTCTATTTCCGCAGGTCCATCTGTTCTGGCTGCTTTGAGGACGATCGCTGAAAATCTTTCTACAATTTCGAATTATAAAAGCAAGACGGTTAATCTTCTTTACAAGATCAATCGAGGAAAATTGTTTTTAGGCCGTTTTGGTGAAATCTTTTTTGATGAAATTTTGGTTGTCGTCGAAAATAGCATAGACAAATACTTATTTGACATGGAATCTGTAAAATAATTATTATAATGACATCTTTAAATCTTTTTGAACAGGACAGAAAGAGTCAAGGCTCCAAATATTATAATTCCTTTCCTTGAAAATGGCTTTCGACTTACGAAGGAAAATTGAGATTAAGAAGTTCGAATTTGCACGCCACCTCGTTCACAGAAAACGTGAAATTACGAACGAGCAATATGTAAACGTACACAAACGAGTGAATATAAAGTCGGCAAAATTTGTGGTAGAAGATCTCTATTATCGCTTATAAAGTCCCTTTAGAGTCCGTTATTGTGGTACTTTCAGTGACACTGGAATATTTCTTGTCGAATGATGGTTTGATGAGTTCGTAAACATTACCTGCATCGAAAAAGCACTTTCGATTGTGTCACAGTTGGCCGCGAATCGTAACATGATTCCCAGTGTAAGGACTATGCTACACGACTCTAGACTTAAATTCTCCCTTCCAATGGACAAAATCAACCAAAAAATATGACCTACTCGAAGAATTATCAACCCTTAGTAAGGGAAAATTATCTACGAGTCAAAATCTCGCGATCCTAGGATGAAAAACTTGGTCGAGATTTTGGGAATGCGGCCACGACGTTAGGTAACCCAACGCCGTTCGAACACTTTACCTTGTAGATTGCCTTGTGACAAATTCAGAACTTTTACCTTTGAAACGGTTCTTACTTTCGATGGCAGAAACCTCTAAGAGGTTAAAATTAAGTTCCTTATAGTCTTATAGTCGGCAAAATTCGGATTCAGTACTTTGGGGATAGTATTTTGAACAAATTCGCACAATTAATTATTGAAGGTTGGGGAAATAAAAGTGAGCCACCAAGTCGACTCTTACCTGGAGTGTTCGCATGAAGATACGCTTGCATTAACGGTTCTGTTTTCCTTGTATTAACTCCTTCAATTCCATTCCTATCCTCTATATAGCGTAGGTTATCTGTGGATGATTCAGTAGAATTTTTTCTTTGACCGACTCTATTAATACCAATAATGCCCGCTTGATTCTCGTGAACGGTTTGATGAATGTTACCTTGATCCAATGTCTGTAACTTTGCCTTCGAAGAGCTCACTTTTTCTTGCGATCTATCCATGATCCTATCTGAGGAACGATTTGACTTGACCAAAAAGGCCTGAAAAATTCATCCAGGCATCATAGGGACGTTGTAAAATTCGACAATAAAGATGAACTAGTAGATTCAGAGGCGAAAAACGTGAAAGCTCAAGCTCTTTTGAGCCCACTCGATAGGGAGATGTTGGGGTTTATGCTTTACAAAGACGTGAACGTTAATTGGCTAAAGTTATCGCCCCCCGCGGACCTTTCTGCCACGCTCGCCAATCACACGAGGGTGAACTCTGTCAAGTTGGCCGATACTTGACACCCCTTGTTAGAAGAAACTCTTGGACGTCGTATGCACAAACTACAAGCTAAGGCATGGACTTTTGTATGTGATTATAGACTGTATACGACTGAACACACCATACTGCTTGTAGCAACTCAAGCATCAAATACGGCAATATATAAATACGAGCCTACTGATGCACATCCAAATTACCCAGCTTCCCGGACGTACTACAAACCACGTTTTCGCAGTTTATTTTCCTGTTTGGCATATCCTTTTACTAATGTTCTCTCTGTTTTTGTGATTGAAGTGTTTTTCGTATGATAATTCATTTTATTTTATCGCATAACTTAGTTGACAAGATTTGATCATTCATGGAAACGGTCTCGCGTCGTCGCAATATTTATTCTTTAAAACGTTTTCGCCTCGGGCGATAGTTTTGTCAGCTGCCAACAATAAAAAGAAGCCATAGGAAAACCTCTGTTTTGTTACAGCTTCAACAATGAAATCTTAGTTCAGTTTTACGAGTGAATATTAGGCAAGACTTCTGTTATTACGGTAACCAAATCCTTTCTGTGGAATCTAATATCTCCGAGTTCCGTCTTGTGAGCTATAATAGTCTACCAGTCTGTCACACAACAATTGATTGATAAGCATTCGGTTTCATCTTAGATATTTTTTTGAACTATAAAAGTCGTTGACAGGTATGGTTTTTTTCTAACAGAAAAATTGGCCGGTGCCAATTTGACGACCTTTTGCAAGAAAAACCAGAACCGTTTTCTAAAGAACTGAGCTCCAGACATGGTCAAAAATATATCTTTACCATGTGAACACTTAGCTATTCAGTTCCTTAATTATTTTATTTATGGTTGAATGACGAATTTTGAGTATCTGTCAACATGGTGTGACTCAGCTTTCGTGGTGAAAATTATAAAAGGTTAGAAAGATTAAAGCTGACCAAAACACGAAAGAAAAAAAAATCGAAAAAGGTGTGTAATGTTTTGTTAGGTGTTACAAAATAGTCTTTGTTTTTTGGTTTGTTTTATTACGACTGCACGTGTTTTTTAAACAACGATAAAGCCCTTAAAACAAAAACAAAAAATTCTATTTGTTTGTATTTCATTTCTTGTACATAATTTTACTGGTAACTTTGTCGAAGAGTAAATTCCCTTTTAAAATAATCTTTTCAGACGAACGGATAGACATACAAAAGTTTCTATATTTAGAATATGATGTCATAATTGTGCGAATGAAAACACTACGAGTTTCGATCGCATGAATCTTTTATTTTATATATTTTTTAGTTTCGCGTCATAATATTAAAAATTTCATCAATAAAGTAAAAAGCTTTTTTATTAAATTTTCGAGGTACGTTAGTTTGCGTGATTGTAAATTCGAAACAATAATATGAAATCGATCTTTTAAATATTCAAGCTTTTTATTTTGTTTTATTTGACTGACTTTGTTTGCATATATTAAGATTTCCCATTGCTAAGCTTATCTGTATGAATTTTAAGCACGGAAATTCTGCTTTTATGAGTAGATACCATCTAAATAAGTTGTATTGTATGATATTGAATGAATGAATCTGATCGTATGTTCTTAATATTCCTTCTCAGTCTTCTTCTTCTCCTTCTTCTTTCTCAGTTAAGAGTTTAAAGTCATTTAAAAGTAAATTCTATCACCGGTAAGACTTTCTAATATTATTTGAACGAAATATTCTCTTCGTGTTGTTTACTACAAGTTGCATATAGCAACAGTCGTTTTTTATAATCTTTTGTTTAATTTTAATCCGTTGTCATAGCTTCGTCAAATACTTGACTTTATTTACGCATTGTAAAGTGATTTTACTGAAAAAAATGATTTCCCCCCCCATTTTTCTAAAGGTTTATTAGTTAACACAGTACAGTAGGGAGACAATATGTAAAGTAAGACCAATGCACGGTAAAAAATTCGCGCGCGTTTATACGTTTATTCGTCATTCGACTGTAATGTTATAAACATATGTGATTGTCACGTCCATTTGAGATTTAGTTCTTTAAAGTGTGGAATTGAAGGACCACGGAATGGGCGGAACACGCAGATTAACCTGCACCTTTCTGAGGTTGTTCCACGGTTTCACTGTTCCATGTTACGTATATCAAAGCCTTGGTTTACCGACACTCCGCGAATTGGAAGTGACGCCGGAGAACATTGAAGTATGGACATTTTTCAGATGGTTATATGTTTTCACTTGAACACAAGGCTAGTCAGTCCAGAACAATAGTATTTGAACATATTTTGATTTTGTATCTACAAATGAGAAAAAGTCGGGGGGATCGGAATCGATTTTAACTCGTATTATCCTTTCTCCAACAACCCACCCTCCCCCTCCCCCTCCCCCTTTCCCCACCCCCGGCCCCGGCCCCAAAACCATGCCGGGAAAATACAACTCGCCATGCTTGGGATCCCTGTGTTACTAGTCATTGAGAAAGCAAGATGGCGGACGAAGGAGGCATTTACGCAGAAGACATAGTAAAAAACTCTTATGGTACACTAGGATTAGTCGTACAGGACGCCGAAGAAACTTCTGATGACTCAGACAACGAGGATGAAGCTTTAAAGAAAGGGGAATTGATTGTTTCTTGGTATCCGTCGGGAAACGAGGAAACAACTTTGATTTCAAAGGTAAATTTTGAAAACGTGTCAAAATTTCTTGTTATTCTTACTTTAATTTAAACAAAAAATTCTGATTTTTTTCTTTCATCTCTTCCTATTCCAAGCACTTATAATCTTGTTCCTGTCCTGAACTTATATATTTTACGCTTTGTAAAGTAATACGTTTTTATTTAAACGTATTTTATTTTTTATATTTAAAGGGCCACTTGGACGAAAATTGTTCCAAAATTAAAACTCTTTCATTCGAGCTGGAACTTTGCTGAAATAATCTTGAACACATTAAGAACCTCTCACTGAAATATCTTTCTAATATTCGAAAGGGAAGGGCCAAAATTTTACGATTTATTTTCGTCCGCCATTAATTTCTTTGTGTCACGGCCAACGAGTCATTATGTACAGCAGTTTTACGCTGTGACGTCATTTACTCAACGCTGTCATGTTAGCGTTGTTTTGACTATACATTTCTTGTTAAATTACCTGAAGTTTATTTGATGTTTTAAACGCGTTATCGTGAAAAGAATCTCTAAACAGACTTTTTTTAAACCTTTGATACCTCTTCAAATATGATGGAAACTCCTTTGGACGCTCGCTTTGTCAATCCTGAAGAGTTAGAACCATAAATTATAATGTATGAAGATGAAGCCGAACTAGAAGAAGAAGCAATGCTTGGGAAGAGGTTTTCATAAAAATTCCTTACGTTCATTTCATTATTTGTATTTGCTACCTACTGTCCATGATATAAAGATCTTAAATTTGAAGTTTCAATGTAATCTAATAGTGATTGATGTTATGAAAACAACCGATTGCCTTTTGAATTCTGCGTTGTGATATAAAGATTTGTGACAATATACTTAGATCTATGTGCCGAATAATTTAGAATGTGATCTCGTAATTCTCCTAGCTGATTTACTACAGAACGGTTATTATTTGCTTCAAAATGTTTATTATGCATTGAATAGGTACAAACATACGATTATCTAATATCATCTTTGTAATAGAACATGTCAAAGGTTTCTTATTTATTACTCGCGCGACAGCGGCGTCTGTCACTCAGCTCGTAGATTTTTCTTTCATTGTGTCGGATGTCTCGCGGACCCAAATTGTGGGGTTGTTCTTTGCCCTTGTATGTAAATATACCTTGAAAAATTGTTATCCTTAAAATGATTCGAATCCCGAATATCTCAGTCACTTCGCGCGATGGAACCGCTAGAATCTCGTCCATGCGTCCTACTTTGTTGTGATTCTTGGCTTGCCGAGATGTATTGAAATTTTCGAATTATGATCGTCAGTATTATTGAAACTGAAAAATTTCAGCGCCTAGACATTGTTTGGTCATATAGTAGTTAGGAAACCGAATGAAACATTAAATATTTTCTGGATAAACCAAATAAACCGAGTTTTACGAACATGGCACATACATTACCCACCAATGTTTTGGTTTGGGTTGAGTAAATGACGTCATAAGTACTCGTGCCAGTCTTCTTGAGTCGAATTCTGTGATTCAAAGAAATTAATGGCGGACGAAAATAAATCGTAAAATTTTGGCCCTTTCCTTTCGAATATCAGAAAGATATTCCAGTGGGTGGTTCTTAATGTATCCTAGATTATTTCAGCAAAGTTCCAGCTCGAATGAAAGAGTTTTAATTTTGGAGCGATTTTCGTCCAAGTGGCCCTTTAATAGTTTTTCTTAATTAAACTTGATTGTGGTTCAGAAGATTTCTTTAGAAACGATGGGGTTTTAAACCTACCTGGTTTTATTTTATAGTTTCATTTTATTTCTTTTTACTTTAATTTGAACATTGAGCCTGGAAATTAAACTATAATTTTCTTAAGATCTCGACTTAACATTTTCAAATTCCACGTGCTGTCTTTAAATAAGCTTATCATAAATTAATTGATGCAGTGGGTTTTTATGTTCATTAAAGATCAGGGCCTGGTCATATGAAGGGGAATAGCGCTATCCAATGGATAAATCCTTATCCAGCAGACAAGTTGATGCTGTTATCCAATAAATCTATCCACTGGATATTTTTTCCAGCATTTTGTATTTTGAGCTATTTTTTTTCATCAACTTTGTTTAACGGTTGATCACATATATGTAAATTGCATCAAAGTTCTAACCATCTTCTTTGTTGCCCTTGGAAACAACTTGGAAACATGTCAGCCAGCTCTCAGAAATAATGATAAAGTGCCACTAACACCTTACTCAATATTTTCAGTATTGATTCTACATGAAGTGAATAGTTGAATGGTAAAATATTTTTGTATAGATTGAGTGACGCATCTTGAAAATATCAAGGTTTATACTTCCAATATGTGATGTCATAGAAGGTTTTATTATAAATATACGAAACGTTTTTAGGGCAGTAATTCATCCTGTATAATAAAACACCATTATCTTGCTCAGGATTTATACAAAGTATATTGCAATTTTTCCCCATAATAATCAATGTTTCGATTTACAAATTATGACAAATCCTTCAAATCCCTTTCAAAAACTCATGAATAATTCATAAGCCTTTGGTCCAATTGGAGCCACCATACACGTCACGTGCATGGACCTTTATACCCGATAAAGTCCTCTTCATTAGTATTCTTTATATAAAGAATACTAATGAGGATGAAACTTTATATAAAGACTCATTGTTATTAGTATTCTTTATATAAAGAATACTAATGTGCACAACCTTATCAGAATAAAGGTGCATCCAAGTTTAGATGAAGACTTAGAGCCTCATCAAGTTCAGTCTCACGTTCGATCATCAACGACCCATAAATTATCGTCAACTAGTGCCCCTGTCTTGAGTTCGGCATGTTGGTTTCAACTTGTGGAAGCCTTTTTTGCACTTACTGCGCATGGCAGTGGCGTACCAACCTCACTGCGCATGACATTGCTGTACAAACGACTATCAAAGTATAAAAGTTAATGTTCGCGAGGTATATGGTCGCTCTACTTCAACCAAAGGGTTGTGAATTATACTTAAAGTTTTTGAAGTTTTTAATAAACTCGCAGATCGTGTTTTATCGGGTCTAAAACCCGATAAAACACTCCTGCTCGTTTATTAAACACTACATAATGACATCACACTCATTAACATATTTATTCTCCCCGTCTCGGGCAGGTAAAGCTTGCAGACCGTTCCTTACTCCCTGGAGATGTAGTAAAGCATGCAGACCCCAATAAATCTAAACAGAAGGGATATATTAGTGATGTGGAAGTTGTGGCGAGCGTTAAAGTACTGGCAGCAAATCAAGTGGTGACAAATGTGAACTGTCGTGAACTTGAGCCATTACAGGTATGTTTTATATTACGTAGCCACCATATAAATGCACTCTTATTTGTTTGCTAGAATTATCTTTACATTTTGAAAATTTTTGAACGTTTTGGACAATTTTGAACATTTTTGTAGATGCATGTTTATATAACTAAAGTAGAGTTTAAGTTTCTGTGGAACCCAGGTACTCTGTCTGAATTGGCTTGGCGAGCACTAGCAGTAGCCACAGTTTGGGGCTCTGATGGGCCGGCTTGGACAGAGTGCGGGGGTTTCTATATCTATATCTATATATATTTCTATATTTTATGTTTGAAAATTCATTGTAAAGCGTTATAGAGTGTAATATGTGACGCTAATGAAATTCATTAAATTATTATTATTATTATTATTATTATTATTATCTATAATTAAAAGACAGCTTGTATAGTTTGGAGTTGATAGCCCACGATGCCAATGCGTATAGGCTATTGACTCGTAGATTATGAGGGCAAGAGGTTATTGTTTTCGTATAAAATTACTAATAGGTCAAAGAAATGAATACCAACAATATTGAAATTAGGTTTAAATTTTTTTTTTTGCGTAATGTTTTGGTTTTCAAAACTGTTAAATTATGCTAATAGTGGACTATCACTAATACACCACTAGTAGCTCAGCCAATTAGAGTGCAGGATTTGTGATAAACCATTAATACTAAGGTATGTACTGATAAATAGTCATACTAGGGGTCTATCATCAGTGCTGCTCTCTGACTGGATGAACTACAGTGTACCACCAGTAGCAAAAAGTGCCGGCTTTAAAGACCAAAACATTGAATTCAACTTTAATTTAAAACTTGTTTGCATCTTTATATTTGACCGACTAGTCGAATTTGACTAAAACAATTAGTCCTCTTTCCCTCGTTGCCAATGAATAAATAGCTCATTCAGGCTCTCTCGGGCTAATTGCTAAATAGCCTTATAATTAATTCTTTTAAATAACAGGAGTTATTACCAGGAGTTCATGTCACCCTCGGACCATGGTTAGGGTTTGTTAAAGAAGCAAACCAGAGAGTTACGCTGAAGATGAAAAATGGTTCAAGGTAAATATATATCAGTTTACAGTACATCTTAAGTTGAGATTCAGACTTGATTGCGAGGCTTTAGAAGATAATACAGTTTCATGTAATGCAGGGGCGGATCCAGGGGAGGGGTTCAGGGGGTGCTCACCCCTCCCTGCTTTGACTTTGCACCCCTACTTCAAAGATAACCAATGCTGTTTTTCCCTTTGATTCTAAGGGGTGCACCCAGGGTTTCGTGCTACTCCTTGAAATCCTTGAAAAGTCCTTGAATTGAAAACACATTTTCAAGGGCGCTTGAAAAGCTCTTGAAAATAGGGAAAAACACCAAAACTCCTGGAATACTCCTTGAATTTAATACAAACTTAATGCTATTTCTAACTTTCCTTTAAAAATAAATAACGATTCAAATTGATTGAAGAGTTTCTGGTTGCTTGTTTACTGGTTGGTTGTGTGTCATGATCATTTTTTATTGGTGGACGTGGCCCCGGCTGAATTAGCTGCACTGAAACATTGAATCAATAATTAAACCACGTTCTAATACGAAAAACTTTGTCCTTGAAAATCGAATTTTTGTGCTTGAAAAGTGCTTAAAAAGTCCTTGAATTTTGTAACGAAAATGTAGCACAATGAAACCCTGTGCATTCTTCCCTGGGTTAACTTTGTACACAGCAGAACACACATAAAGCACACCCTCCTAACCAATCAAAACACAAGATTTATAACAGCTGTTTTAAAACTCAATTTAAAGGCATTCTTATATTTCATTTCTTTCCCTAGATGTTGCATAGAGGATGAGCAGACTGAAATGTTATATGACATGTCAGATCAAAGAGATGAGGTTTGTATGGCAAAATATCTATAGTATTAGCCGACTATTTATCTTATTTGGTGCCCAAATCACTAATGAGTGACATCAAACATTCGCAAATTCACCAATAATGGTTTCTGTACCTAAAGTCGGTAACCATGGAAACAGCCCATCACCTTAACGTGTCACAACCAGTTGATCAGAAATAGTGACTTATGAATGACGTCACTGCTAAACTGCAGCACTTATTAGCAACGTTAATTTTTCTTTTCATTTTGTGACCCGAAAATCCATAATTTCAAGAGGGAAAATTGCTCCTCAGTTTTGCAATTTTTTCTTCATATCACTTGAAATATTCTCTTTTTGTTTTCACAGGATTCGCCATTTTATTCAGAGGCTTTCTACCCTGGTCAAGTCGTTGCCGGCCCATCTAAAGTATTTAAGGAAGCAAAATGGTTATCAGGCGCTAAGCCTATCATTCACAGTCAGCAACAAATGAGAGGAACAGTAGAGGAAGTATGTTGAGTGTCTTGTATCTTTGCTCGGGCTAGCTGTGCATGCCTGTAGTTTGCAATGTTGTCTTTATAGTTTTGCGTAACTGATGTTTTCCCGCTTTCCAGACCACGTGTCATTCGCTAGAGAATTTTGTTTGTTTAATGGTTGCACATAAGAAGATACATGAATATGGATACGACGATGACACCAGGGAAAAACGTTTGCGCATGCGTGCACTTCAGCACGTTTTCTAAGAATTTTGAAGAGTTTGAGTGAGAAAATAAATGTTTGCTTTCTTCAAGTATACAAAAAAGTTTGAGAGTATACTTTTGTCAGACCAAGATACTGTATTAACAAACACAATATGAAAGAATTAATCTTAAGTTTCAAGCATGGACAATGAGTTTTGGCATTTTGTGAAGTCCAATTTATAAGGCATGTTTGAAAGTCAAATTTACTTATGTTTTGACTAATTTGCATACGGATTCAGAGCATGCGCAGACGTTTTTCACTCGTGTCTACAACGATACGACGATACGACTCAAACTACTTAAGAGAATGGCATGTGATCTCAATTGGAAAGTATTACAACAATTGTAAAGAGGTTTAGTGTCCTCTTAAAGCGCGTGTTCTCTGCCGATAAGTTAAAAACGAAGGCTCATATCTCCAAATAGTGTCAGAGCTTAAAACGGTAAGTACATTTTTCAGGTGAAGGTCGTCTCTTGTGAACTCAACTGGCAGATTTGCGGTGCTTGCCCTGGAGAAGAGTTTGGGGTCTTGATCCAACCAGACGCTACTGTGAATGAAGATCAGCTATCCAGGTATTGAAGATTTATTTTTCCTTTCCTCTCTCCTCTCCTCTCTCTCTCCTCTCCTCTCCTCTCCTCTCCTCTCCTCTCCTTTGCAATCTTCCTCTATATTCCAAACTTCATACACGTTATTTATATACCAGGCTCAAAGTGGTCAACCATTATCGCCATGCCAGCATTCAAATCGGCGATAAAGCATTCTACACCGTAAAAGCCAAGGACCTTGAAATGACTGCCAATAGTCAAGAAGGAAAGCCTTCCTCTCTTGCCCCCCTCCCCAATGGACAACGAGCAGACGCTGGGCAGGTAGGGAACAGTTTGTCTCCCTTATCAGACCATGTCCCTGAAGAAGAAGTCTCGTGGCATGAAGAAAATAAAAAATCCCACCACCAAGGAGTTGTTTCCGATTCCACCGATGCTGATGACGATGGAGACGGCGGTGAGCACACGGGACATAAATCCAAAGGTGCTCACTCACAGGGCCCTAAACACGACTCCTCTACGGGGGCACCCTCTATGAGGTTCCCAGTGAAGCGAAGGCGTAAGCGGGCGAAGCGAAAACGCAAACCATTGCCTCACATGGAGGTGAACGTGGGAGATAAGGTTTGTGTAGAGATTACATCTACTTGTACCACTGTTGACGTCATATGGCAGGACAGATCCAAAAACA
Organism: Actinia tenebrosa; assembly: GCF_029948245.1. Lineage (NCBI taxonomy): Eukaryota > Metazoa > Cnidaria > Anthozoa > Actiniaria > Actiniidae > Actinia > Actinia tenebrosa. The sequence continues at coordinate 28,461,072 of NW_028292569.1, forward strand.
CAAGGATCCCATCAACTGATCTTACACCAGTATTTCATCTGGACGAGCATGAGTTCTTTCCTGGGGACTATGTCAACGACAAACGAGGTGCATTTTATAAACAAGATTATGAAATATTTCAATCAATAATTTTCTATATATTTGATATACATATAACGCGCGCGCCGATTGGCTGGCTAGCGTGTTTATATCAGAGTACAGAGAGTACTCTCGCTCAAAATCGTTCAAAAATATCTTATAAAAGCAATATTAAACGGACGCGGTAAAAGTGGAATTTTTTCCTTGCGTTTCCACACTACGGCGGATTCCGAGCAAGCGCGTAGCAATGAAGACAGTGGCAAATTCCATTGACTTGTGGTCGTGAATTTAAGTGTCTAACCTTTGTCATTGCAATGCTTTGGTTTACAGTGACAGCCGATGCGACTGTATATGGAACAGTCCTGACCACAAACTGCGCCTCACGCACGTGTGACGTCAAGTGGTTCACCCGAGAAGGCACCGAACTCTCTATCGAACGTGACGTCAGTGTCTACGACATCGCCGAGCACACGGACTTTGTGTTTAATTCGGGGGATATTGTGGTTCGCATGGTCCCCCCTGACTATTGTACGTCCCCCCTGGCTGCAGCCCCAACGCCTTCGACACCATGTGTTGGTCAGGTATGTTTGGTACTAATCATTTTTCTACCCTCTCCTCCCTTGAGGGTAAACGTTTTGACTTTACTTTTACTTTTTAAACATTGAATAAGTTTAAAAAGACCACCTCAAGCGCAAACCGCCGCCTGGCGTGGTTCAAGCCTCAGCCGGACTAACACTCAGGGTCTTAAAAAAACTGAGGAGAAGGTGCTGCCTTTTCAATTACAACTACAAATGGCTAGACCTTCGAGCCTTCTCGGATAAGGACTTAAAACCGCAGGCCCCGTCTGTCTTCAGTATTTAACAGTTATTCGCCGAAGGCGAAGTGAATATCGGGGAATAATAATCAAAACGAAGTTGAGGTTATTATTCTCGATATTCACTGAGCCTGAGGTGAATAATTGTTTTAGTATAAATACACAGGTGATTCTTTTAAAACAAGAAGAAAAAAAGAAGATAAAAGACACATTTAAAATTAGGAACAGCAACAAAGCGGCTGGCCGCCATTTTGGATTATCGCTGGAGGTGAATATCGTGTGTGAGTTTCTCGACCAATCAGCGCGCGAGATTTTCAATAATCAACTGTATTTATACTAAACAACCTCGTATGAGGCTGGTGACGACCATGTTCAATGTCTGTGCTAATACTAAAGGGCCCACAGTTTTGTGGTAAAATAAAATGATAAAATAAAATAAGAATGAAATAAACTGAAGATATTGTTTGTTTTAGGTGATGAATGTAGACGAGCATGGAAACGTGTTTATTCGGTGGGTGGATGAAACAGAGGCGCACGTGATACCACAAGAACTTTACAAAGTTGACACCGAGGTGTGCATATTTTCTGTTTTGCCGCCATATTGCTCCTTGCTTTGCCTTGCCTTGCCTTGCCTTGCCTTGCCTGCCTCGCCTCGCCTCGCCTCGCCTCGCCTTTCTCTCCTTTCTTTTCATTTTCTTTGCATTCCTTTCATATTCCCTACCTTGCCTTGCTCAGCTGTGCCTTGCCTCGCATTGTCTTACCTTGCCTAGTCCAGAGCTGGACCCACTCTTATCGATGCGTGCGCGGCGGAGACGAACCGAGTAGCGAAAATAGACTGGCAAGAATTTGTAAATTTTTTTTGTGTTTCGTGCGCGCGCGGTATTTCCTTTTGATTTTGAGATATAAGTTAAACAGTTAGCGAGAAAAGTGGTTCCAGTTCTTGACTATAACTTCCGTGCCTTGTCTCGCCTTGTCTCGCTCTTTTCCCTCGCCCAATATACCGTTTTCTTAAGGTTGCGTGCGCATCCAACTTGACGGGCCACAAAACTGAAATAAGCAAATTCAGTAAAATTGAGAAGACAGTTTTATATTTAAAGAGGAGAATAATCAATTTTATGAATTCTTATCGAAAACAATTTCATAGCAATGCATGATAATACTCGTGTTCTGGTGTCGTGGCCCGTCGAGCTCCTTAGATTTGGACGCGCACGCAACCTTGAGAAAACGGTGTATTAACCTTATTTTATATCTATTCTGTTATCATAGGACGATGATCAATCGGTTGAATACGGAGATGACTCACAAAACAACAGCGAGGACGAATGGGAAACTGCTAGTGACGTCAGCAGTGACGAGGCATCACCTGACCATGATGACGTCATCATAGATAACTCATCTCCGCAGGTTGATGGAGAAGGAAGAGGAGAAGAGAATGACACAGAAAATAAGGAAGCAGTTGATTTGAATGCATTAAACGAGATTTTGTCCAATAGGAATCCAGGTAAGAAAACGTACGAGCTTGTGTGATTGGCTGAAGACAATGTTGACAGTTTTTATATGGCATATCCTTATTGGTTAATATCATGTCCAGATTATCCAATAGAAATCCCAGATAATTTAACGTTACACAAAATGTTGCAATAAGTTTAATAGACTTTTACCTTGGCCTTAGTGTTTTCCCATTTCTGACAACATGTCATTCTCTAGAATATCATTTCTTTGTTTAACGGTTGCGCATGAAAAGACACGTGAATATAGATACAACTGAATCTCTCAAGAGAATAACACATGGTCTGGAATGGGAAAACATTAAGCCTAAGCCAAGGAGGTCTATTGTTTAACATATATATATATTTTTTTCAACATTTTAAATACTTAATGCATAATATTATTTTCCAACATTTAACAATATCTAAAAAAATTCGTTTATAATGTTATCTCATCTGTCAACAAATGCACATTATTTCAGCCTTCATGATTCTTGGTGCTGTCCCAGAAGACCATATTTTCAAGAGTACTATTTTCGACCCTGGTAACCGCCGCAAAATCATGTCGGTGATTCAAAGAGAACTTAGTCTTCTGCATAGTTCTCTGCCATCTGGTATATTAGTGAGAAGCTTTGAAGATAGAGTGGTAAGTAATGAAGTCCTGCTTGTCCTTGTGTCCTTGTATCCTTGTGTCCTTGTCCTCATCCTCTCCTCGTCCTCTCCTTGTCCTCTCCTCATCCTCTCCTCGTCTTCTCCTCGTCCTCTCCTCGTCGTCGTCGTCTTCTCGTCCTCTCCTCGTCATCATCGTCTTCTCGTCCTCTCCTCGTCCTCTCGTCGTCTTTTCTCCGTCCTTCTCTCGTCCTCTCCGCGTCCTCTCCTCGTCCTCTCCTCGCTCTCTCCTCGCCCTCTCCTCGCCCTCTCCTCGCCCTCTCCTCGCCCTCTCCTCGCCCTCTCCTCGTCCTCTCCTCATCCTCTCCTCTCTCTCTCTCCTCGCCCTCTCCTCGTCCTCTCCTCGTCGTCGTCGTCTTCTCGTCCTCTCCTTGTCCTCTCCTCGTCTTTTCTCTGTCCTTCTCTCGTCCTCTCCACGTCCTCTCCGCGTCCTCTCCTCGTCCTCTCCTCGCTCTCTCCTCGCTCCTCGCCTCTCCTCGCCCTCTCCTCGTCCTCTCCTCGTCCTCTCCTCTCTCTCTCTCCTCGCCCTCTCCTCGTCCTCTCCTCGTCCTCTCATCGCCTTCTCCTCGCTCTCTCCTCGCCCTCTCCTCGTCCTCTTCTCGTCCTCTCCTCGCTCTCTCCTCTTCCTTTCCTCGTCCCCTCTTCGTCCTCTCCTCGTCCTCTCCTCCTCCTCGTCCTCGCCCTCGTCCTCTTCCTCATCATCCTGGATCTTGGGTCTTTTGTCCTGGGTCCCTTGTCCTGGGTCGTCGATCGTCAGTATTCGGTGTTCAGTCGTCGGTCCTTAATCCTTGTCCTTGCGCTTCTCTTCTCTTGCCTTTAACTAAGTATTTCTTACAATTTTCTTCATCTACAGGATCTTTACCGTGTCATGATCACTGGTCCACCGGGGACCCCATATGAACACGGCCTCTTCCTATTCGATGTGAAGCTACCACAAGACTACTCCAGCTCGCCACCGGTTTTCCACTATATCTCCATGTGCTCCGGTCGCCTCAATCCTAACCTTTACGAAGATGGCAAAGTCTGTGTGAGTCTACTTGGCACATGGACGGGCAAGGGGAGCGAGGTCTGGACACCGAAGTCAAGTGTTTTACAAGTCCTTATTTCAATACAAGGTTATTTCTATACATCATATTTTTTTAGGTTAAAAAAAGTTACAATTATTATATCATGAATTTATTTATGAGCTAGGAAAGCCATATATTTATCAATTATTCGCCGTCATTATAAATTAGTCGTCATTATATCTTAGTATGAGGCTCAGTTTAAACCCAGGTTCGGCTCTTGTGGAGTTCGACGTATGACATCAGCCTAAATTGCCTATGATTGCTACTGTAAGAACGGCGAGCCATAAAAAAATCCACGCATCATTCTTTTCTCTAGTTGCAATCCAGTAATAGACCGCTTCGAATTCCAAATTACCGCTGTGTTCCTTGATTACAGACTCATTTGCACAGGGTTAGCCTCGTATCAGTGTTTAAATATTCACAAATACCAACAGAAAAGTAAAGAATGCACAACTTCAACAATACAAACATTTTGAAACTCGACGGACCTTGACTGGAACACGTGAATATTCTGCACAAACTCGAGGTTAACCCTGTGCAAATGAGTCTGTAATCAAGAAACACAGCGGTAATTTGGAATTCGAATGGGGTCTATTGTTTTCTTCACTTTCTCAGGTCTTATCTTGTGTAGCGAGCCATATTACAACGAAGCAGGGTACGAAAAGCAGCGAGGGAGTCACGAAGGACTCGAAAACAGCAGGTTGTACAACGAAATGGTCATCCTAAAAGTTATTCATTCCATGGCGACCATGATAGCGAGACCTCCGTCGGGATTTGAGACTGAGATTCGACAACACTTCGTTGAGAATATTCCCAAGTAAGTAGATTTGGAAAGGGAAGAAAAATATATAAGAAGATTGTCACGCCGAAAAGCTCTGCAGCTATAAATAAGCGTGTGGCTCTTGTTCCAAGATCGATTTGGAATTTATATTAGAAATGTTGATTGTTGCACAGGTAGCCCAAGCGTAGCGTTAGTGGACCGTGATGTATTAGCGCAGCGCACTGATTCTAAAAATAGCTTAAAGATTCGGACAAACATTGCATTCTGCTTAACCGCTACGAGGATTATACGAACCGATTTTATTATTTTTACTTAAAGTTACAATAATAACCCATGTAATATAAGATCAACTGCGATCGGCTGTGAAAATTATCTGCTGAAAGTAAACTTGTAAGTTTGTTTGTCCGAATTTCGCCTTTGTCTTTGATTGGTAAAGAGGTTTTGCACCATCACTGACTAGCGACTGACATGAAAACACCACGTGATCATAAGGCTAGTCAGTCGACCAATAGTTATTCAGAACAATAGTTATTCAAATTGCTCGCCATATTTCAATTTGGTGTATGTGACAGCCAGCCCGTACCGCTCGGAACGAGTTACTTGTTTGGATTAAAAAACAATAGATTGGTCATCCAAACAATAGCACTAAACCTCACTTTACAAAAGCGGTACTGTACTTAGGGAGCAATGAAAATCCAGCTTCCGAGCGGTACTGGATTACTCGTATGTGATAGCAAATTCGGGGATCAAACCGACCATCTCAGATGTGAAAAGCGACGCTTCAGTAGTGCACATCCTTGACTCCATTTTTTCAAATAGTTTTTTGTATTAACCCATGACATTGCATTGAACAATCTCCCTGATGCAATTAAGGTGACTGCCTACTTTTGGAAATTGATTTAAGCTTTTTTTAAAACTTCGATTTTCCGAATTGAAATTTAATGCTGATTCCAAATCTGGAAAGAAAAATAGGGTGTCCCGAGCTCGTTTTCGAGATAATCAGCATTTAATGGAAGCCTACGCACGAGCTTTTGGAGTAAAAATTGCGCCACTGGAAGGGATTAGAAAAAAATTAAGATTAAAAAGATAATAGTTATTTGCAGACTATATGATTGCACGAACGAAGGCTAGTCAATCCTTCTACAATAATACATGGATATTTTCGACAAAAAGACAGAGAGATACATTGATTTGTCATATTTTGTAGTTTCGGTGCTCTTAAAAAATCTCATAAAGTCGAACAAAAATCCCTACAAAAATCTATTTTTTCACGTGTTCCTGATTTAAACTTTTTCTAAAATGTTGATATAACCTAGATTTTTAGGAGTTTTTTCGAATGAGCTATCAAAAAATATAGAGTCCCGTGTAAAATGTGAGGGTTTTGCCCTGTTGAAGCTCAAAACGCGTATGGTTCTTCAATAAAATCTTGTAGATTTTTCAGCGGTTTTTGAGCGCGCGCACATCGTGGGCTCAAATCGAACGTTCAAAAGTAGACAGCCACCTTAAGTACTCAAGTTCAGTTGCAGAGTTTAAATCTGCACTAAAACACTACCTGTTTACCAGGAGTAACCGACTTTTTTTGCAATTTTTCCCACAAACTTGGTATCCGTCTGGTGCTTTTGTAAAAGGCATCGAGACGTTGTATGATGCGTCTGTTAAGAACTTAAAGAACTTATTATTATTTAAGAACTTATTATTATCATTATTATTATTATTATCATTATTATTATTATCATTCCTTCATTGCACAGCAAAATAAGGATATTAATATTATTGTTGTTGTTGTTGATGTTATTATTATTGTTGTTGTTGTTTTTGTCCTCCAACATGGCTTTCTTGAAAACCCAATATGAATAAAGGGACGAATTTATAACGCTTCCAGTACTAGAACCCATACTATTCCAGAAGTTGTGTGTATTTTCTTGACGCCAATATTCATTTCTTAAGGTTGCTGCAAAAACTCAACTTCTGGCTTGAACACAACAAAATACTCACAGCAGCCGAAGATTCATGCAATGATGTCCTTGACAACGAAGCTACCGCGACACAGGAAGACCGTAAGGAAGTAAAAGATGAAAAGAAACTAGAAGAACAGAAACCAAAGGAAGACCAATCTACTACAAAATTACCACAGGAAGACCAATGCCCAGCAAATATACCACACGAAGAGGAAAATGGATTAGTAGAAGAAAGCGCTGAAGAGAACCGAACGGGAACAGTAGAGAAGCCAGAGGGAGAGAGCTGTCAAAGTTCCGCATCAAGCCGGACATCCCAACTACAGGAAGCCCATAAATCCTCAAACGACCCACTCAAATTATCCGATTTTCCCCTTTTCCCGCTTTCAAAAGGCTTTCGTAAAAGTCTCGAAGGTTGTTTGCGGCAGCTCAAAATTGCTACGGAAGCTCAGAATTTACGGGCGTGTACTTCAATAGAAAAAGTGCTGAATAATCTTTAGAAACAGTATTTGAAAATATTATTCCCTGCTTAAGAGAAAAAATGTGTAAAGAATGAACGATATTTAATGAATATAGATTACTTGATTCTGAAAATTTTAAATCGATCAGTGAGATACCTATGCCATAACGGTGAGTTAGCCGCGGCCTGACTTAGATCAGCACAGAGATTGATTCAGGGTTCCATCTGTGAGTTAGCCATGCCCTGACTTATAGATCAGCCCAGAGGTTGTTTCAGGGTTCTATCTGTGAGTTAGCCATGCCCTGACTTAGATCAGCCCAGAGGTTGTTTCAGGGTTCTATCTGTGTGTTAGCCATGCCCTGACTTAGATCAGCCCAGAGGTTGTTTCAGGGTTCTATCTGTGAGTTAGCCATGCCCTAACTTAGATCAGCCCAGAGGTTGTTTCAGGGTTCTATCTGTGTGTTAGCCATGCCCTGACTTAGATCAGCCCAGAGGTTGTTTCAGGGTTCTATCTGTGAGTTAGCCATGCCCTGACTTAGATCAGCCCAGAGGTTGTTTCAGGGTTCAATCTGTGAGTTAGCCATGCCCTGACTTAGATCAGCCCAGAGGTTGTTTCAGGGTTCTATCTGTGTGATAGCTGTGCCCTGACTTAGATCAGCCCAGAGGTTGTTTCAGGGTTCTATCTGTGTGTTAGCCATGCCCTGACTTAGATCAGCCCAGAGGTTGTTTCAGGGTTCTATCTGTGTGTTAGGCATGTCCTGACTTAGATCAGCCCAGAGGTTGTTTCAGGGTTCTATCTGTGTGTTAGCCATGCCCTGACTTAGATCAGCCCAGAGGTTGTTTCAGGGTTCTATCTGTGAGTTAGCCATGCCCTAACTTAGATCAGCCCAGAGGTTGTTTCAGGGTTCTATCTGTGTGTTAGCCATGCCCTGACTTAGATCAGCCCAGAGGTTGTTTCAGGGTTCTATCTGTGAGTTAGCCATGCCCTGACTTAGATCAGCCCAGAGGTTGTTTCAGGTTTCAATCTGTGAGTTAGCCATGTCCCTGACTTAGATCAGCCCAGAGGTTGTTTCAGGGTTCTATCTGTGTGTTAGCTGTGCCCTGACTTAGATCAGCCCAGAGGTTGTTTCAGGGTTCTATCTGTGTGTTAGCCATGCCCTGACTTAGATCAGCCCAGAGGTTGTTTCAGGGTGCTATCTGTGTGTTAGCCATGTCCTGACTTAGATCAGCCCAGAGGTTGTTTCAGGGTTCTATCTGTGTGTTAGCCATGTCCTGACTTAGATCAGTCCAGAGGTTGTTTCAGGGTTCTATCTGTGTGTTAGCCATGCCCTGACTTAGATCAGCCCAGAGGTTGTTTCAGGGTTCTATCTGTGAGTTAGCCATGCCCTAACTTAGATCAGCCCAGAGGTTGTTTCAGGGTTCTATCTGTGTGTTAGCCATGCCCTGACTTAGATCAGCCCAGAGGTTGTTTCAGGGTTCTATCTGTGAGTTAGCCATGCCCTGACTTAGATCAGCCCAGAGGTTGTTTCAGGTTTCAATCTGTGAGTTAGCCATGCCCTGACTTAGATCAGCCCAGAGGTTGTTTCAGGGTTCTATCTGTGTGTTAGCTGTGCCCTGACTTAGATCAGCCCAGAGGTTGTTTCAGGGTTCTATCTGTGTGTTAGCCATGCCCTGACTTAGATCAGCCCAGAGGTTGTTTCAGGGTTCTATCTGTGTGTTAGCCATGTCCTGACTTAGATCAGCCCAGAGGTTGTTTCAGGGTTCTATCTGTGTGTTAGCCATGTCCTGACTTAGATCAGTCCAGAGGTTGTTTCAGGGTTCTATCTGTGTGTTAGCCATGCCCTGACTTAGATCAGCCCAGAGGTTGTTTCAGGGTTCAATCTGTGAGTTAGCCATGCCCTGACTTAGATCAGCCCAGAGGTTGTTTCAGGGTTCTATCTGTGAGTTAGCCATGCCCTGACTTAGATCAACCCAGAGGTTGTTTCAGGGTTCAATCTGTGAGTTAGCCATGTCCTGACTTAGATCAGCCCAGAGGTTGTTTCAGGGTTCTATCTGTGTGTTAGCCATGCCCTGACTTAGATCAGCCCAGAGGTTGTTTCAGGGTTCGATCTGTGAGTTAGCCGTGCCCTGACTTAGATCAGACCAGAGGTTGTTGGGATAGAATTTAATGTTTTCTCATTCCAGACCATGTGTCATTCCCTAAAGTACTATTTCTTTGTTTAACGATTGCGCATGCGAATCTTATTCTCAAGAGAATGACATTTGGTCTGAAATGGTTAAACATTACGTCCATGATAATTACGCTTATATGACTAAGTATCAAGTCTAATTCAACTGAAAAGCTTGGTTAGGACTCTCACTAAACTATCTGCATATATATTCAACAAATGGATTATGTATTTAACAAATCAAATATTTCAAAATATGAGAAATTGTACCTTAAATGTAAAAAAATAAAATAAAATTTTTTGTAGACTTCGAGACTTGATTGAAGTCCCCAAACAGACCTTTTCCGAAAAGGAAACTTGTTAGGAGACAGGTTCTGCTGGTTTAAGTTCATCTGCAAGCTAAGGGATAGTCGTTTTGAGAGTGAACTAGACGCATATCTGCGTGAACTCGGGCTTCATAGCAGAAAATCGAAAGGATTCTTCGTGAACATTGTCACCCTTTTAGATGGTGCAAAGTCTGTGCAAAATCACGCGTGCTAAAAATGTTGAGGGAGTTGGACTCCATGTTATTCATTACTTGAAACAGCGACAAGTCCTTCCCCATATCCGCCATTACTCAAGCATGTGTTCATGGCTGACTCTACGCATGTGCATAGACTTTGATTTGACGCATGCGCCTTAGGGCTTCGAGGGCGATTTGTGACTGAAGAAAAAAAATAACGAAGCCCAATTTATACCTCGAACATTTCTTCGAAAGCCCGAGTAATTATTTTTATGTATGTCGATGGCTTACTATACTACAATTGTCGTTGAAGTGCGACCCGCGAAGTTTGATACCTCGCTTGCCGGCAGCTAGCATTTCAACGACCGTCAATCAAAGTACTGAGATTTAAAAAAATATATCTCGAGGGAGATTCAGACTAAATCAAAGATTTTAATCCTCTAATCCTCTAAAATCAAACATCAAACTTCGCGGGTCGAACTTCAACCATAATGGTAGTAATCTAGGATCAAAAGTCTACTGAGACATCGAGTACCGAAGGTTCGTCACAGCAATGCGAAACATTTACGGCTATGCTGCGTGAGATTTAGGCCCCATCGCCGAATTATCATCAGGGCCCGGTTGTACGTAGAGTGAATAGCGCTATCCAACAAATAAATCCTTATCCAGTGGATAAGTCGATGGTTTAATTATTCGATAAATTGATCCACTGACTAAGATTTATCCGTCGGATATAGCCTCTATTCACCCTCGTACAACCCCGGGGAGGGGGGAGGTACTCCCATATATGGACTATACGGGGATGATGCGCTGAACAGGGTATGGTTTTTCGAGCTTCTTGTCATAAACAGGGTATGCAATTTCACTCAAGTTCCAAGTTCTTCCTGAGTTTCCTGTCATATTCAGGGTTTCTACTTTCGTATTGACCGAAACTGGTTATTATGGTCGTCAAAAAAACGATCATACGCGAGATGACATGATAATTGAAACAGGAACTCAGTGCAATTAATTTTATCTTTTGTAATAAACAGGGTCTACAAATTTGATTTTTTTTGTCATAAACAGGGTACCCCTTTCAGAATCCCAGCGGAACACCCCTACCCAAATCCCGGTGGAATGTACCCCCTCCCCCCCCTCGGGCGTTCAACCGGGCCCAGCAGTAAAAGCATTCAGTCGCATTCTTAGTCAGACATCCAGCAGCTGGAGCTTAGAATTCGTAATTATTACTTTTCGATTGTTATTTTATCATACAGTATATCAGCAGCATACCACTTGTGAACCTTTTCAATGTTGATTCAAAAAACTGAATTGACGTGGATTTAATAATACTATTCCTGATAGTTATCAATTTTTCATTGAATGGCTACCCATTGTTTTGGTTGAACCTAATTCTTTTTGGCTTGTTTGACTCCACAAGCTTTTCTATCTCCAAGAAATCTTGCGGGCTTAACTTGGATACATACAGCTGAAGAGATGAAGTTGAACATCAACAACGACAGTGTTCTTCAGGGAGTCATCCAATTTATTGCGTTTGTTGTACCAGTGTGCGTCTCTTACCAGAATTACTACCACGCAGTATACAAGAAAGTCTCAGGTGAAAATAAGGCTTATTCAAAAGCATATTAACAACTTTTGTATTAACCGGATCTTGCTGAGTATACTGCTGCTGCATGGCTTCATATAGTTAAGCACATTAGCAGAATGTTTCTCCATTTTCCAAGTTTCCTCATCCTCATTTTTTCTTCTTCTTCTTCTTCTTCTTCTTCTTCTTCTTCTTCTTCTTCTTCTTCTTCTTCTTCTTCTTCTTCTTCTTCTTCTTCTTCTTCTTCTTCTTCTTCTTTCTTCTTCTTCTTTTCTCTCTCTCCTCTAATTCTTCGACTCCTAGCGTCGCTGTTTTGATCGTTGATGTTGTCATTCTTCTTCTTCTTTCTTCTTATCATCTTCCTCTTCTTTTTCTAATCTATTTTTGCTCATTTCTTCTTCATCTTCTTCTTCAGCTTCGTCTTATTTCAGTCTTCATTCTTCCTCTTCTTCTCTCTAACTCACTTTCTTTGTCTCTTGATTTTTGTAACGTTTGACCTTCATTCATTAACTGGGGGAACTACATTATTTGGATAAAACTTGGAAGTACGCAATTTTGAAGGGTAAAAATAGAATAATTTGTCATTTGTCATATAGTTCAGTCGATTCCTATCAAAAACTCTGATTTTGTTTTTGACGTTTCAGAATTTCCCATTCAGCTAGTGACAAAAGACAAATTATTCTATCTTTCCTAGCTTATTAACCTATCCTTGTGAAAAAAACAATCATTGCTTTTTGAATTGCCTTCCGGTTCAAGTTGCAATTTTCTTTGCAAATTGCTAGAATAAATTAAATATAAAATAGGGGATCGATTTACTTTTCATATTCTTATTTTATTGTTTAGAATACTTAACAACTGAAGACGTTTCTGTCAAAAACGTTGAAAGCACAATCCGATGTAAGATGCAGCATTGCATTGAACGGTTTAAAAAAACCTGCTCGAAAATATCAAACCAAACACATTACGAATTAAGAAGAAAAAACTTTTAGCCTTACAGCACCAATAAAATAGTTTTTTGAATGAATTGAGTGAACAATTTAAAAAAGCACTCATATGTTTTCTGCCGAAAATCATCTTCAGTTTGTAAAAAAATCTGCTCAAAATTAAAACATTAAACCAAACACATTATCAATTAAGAAGAAAAGACTTTTAGATTTACAGCACCAATAAAAATAGTTTTTTGAACGAATAGAGTACGCACTTTAATAAAATATACTCAAATGTTTTCTGCCGAAAATCATCTTCAGTTTGTATTTTAGCTTTTCAAGAGAACTTAGATTTTTGCGGGCGTTATATCAACAACACTGATTTCTTAATATGAAAATACAGTAGTTCTTTACTTTTGGACGCTTATTATAGAAAACAAAATCTACTACACTTTCCAGAACTTTCTCGACTTTCTCAACAGTTCATTACGAAAGTTTTTGTAAACATTTTCAACAAAACTCTTTCGTGTATTCATTATTCATGAATGTAATTATTTTTTATTGGACCACAGGGAGCCCAGTTTAGATTAAAGTGAATGGTGAAAATAAAATTGGAAAAATTAAATAATTAATTATTTTTTAAATTCGAGATGAAGATAATGTCCTCCGTAATGCGAAAGAGTAAAAAATCAATAAAAAAATGCACTAAAACATTTTCTTTTCGCGCGCGCCTTTGTTTTCCTATATCATTCCCGTATACGGTATCTAATGTCGCTCTTAAAGAGTATATATATCGTATATTATATACATAACAGCGACATTTGATACCATAGGGGAATCATATTGGAAAACAAAGGCGCGGAATGGAATACACTAAAATTTTCCTTTGATAATCATAAGTGTCATTTTGAAATCTGTGATGTTCGCTAACCTCGCTACTCCGCACTCCTTCACACGCTTCTGAGGGACGCCTTCTGTCCATGTAATTTTTATAATAAGATTATACTTTGGTGTCCTTTTGAGTGTTGTGATCTTTGTAAAACTTGCTTTCCGCATTCCTTTACACGCTTCAGAGGGACTCCTTCTGACGCTTTCTAAAATTCAATTCCCTGTGGTAGATCGCCTAATACTAAATGGCCGGCAGTTTCTTTTTTTTCCATAAGGATTTTCCTACGCTAGTTAGATATCAATTTGACGGATTTGAGTTACAGGAAGAGGTTACTTAAAGATAGAAAGTTTCACTATTTTATATTCTATTATTTAAAAAATAAATAAATAGATTAAAAAAGAAAAAAAAAAAAAAAAAAAAACAAAAACAAAAACGGAAATGAGGAGGAAAAAGCATGAGTAGGTATAATGTTTAGGTCACCCATCCAAGTGCTAACCAGCCCTTCTCAGACGACCTTCATTCAGTATCTTGAACGACAACGATTTATCCACTGGACCACCGATTCCAGGTGAATCAGCATAACAATAGCCGTGAAAACAATGCACCGAATAGACTAGACTTTTTAACGCAGTATCTTTCAACCGATTCCGTGCGTGGCAGAGATGCAAGGGATTAGCCGATATGGTCTGGGGGCCGGCTGGTCTCTCCCCTGATGCTTCGGCTAGAACATTTTCTTGCGTAATTCGTACACCCAAGGGCAGAAGGATTTAATCGCCGTCAGGTCCGAAGTCCATACGACGCCCCAGCTCTGCGGATGTCTCGGGGGTATGGCAAAGTGGAATCGTATTTTTTTTAATTTTTTGGTGCGTTCGAATCCCGTCTTATCTATCCACATATTTTTTTTCATTTCTTTTTTTAATCCATTTTTTATTAGATTTAAATCTTCAACAAAAAGGTAATATTTTAAGTGAAAAAATATTTATTCCTGTTCGGTTGCTTATAAGCCTGTATAAGTTCGATTACACGTTATTATCAGTCATATGAGCGATATCGATCTGCGAAAAGTTTACTGACAAGAATATTTACTGCACTTGGATCATCATATGCCCGCAAAGGACTAGTGGGTGGTGCCGTGAAGACTTCTAAGCACTATTGCACTATTTTGGTGATTCTGACAGAGAACATTGGGATATTTGTTCTCGTTGCGTCATGGCGCAAGATCAAATTCATAAGTAGAGTGAAATGCATAACGAGCGGAGAACCATACTTAAGAAAAAATGGTGGCGCATGAAGGCGCGCAAGGTATTATGGTAGTTGTAGTACACGACTCATCATCTCTGGTTGGTTTCAGGGTACAGACTAAAAGGTCACGTAATGAGTGTACATAATGACATCAGTGTCTTAGATTGTGGTATGCAGTGCTCTGTAACCCCCGGCTGTCAATCTTACAACTATAAAAACAACACAACACCTCAACAATGTGAGTTGAACAATAAAACTGCAGAAGATGAGCCGGCAGATTACGAGGTAGATGTGACGTTCAACTACTACGCTAGAGTAAGTGTTTACGTAACCTTTCAATTCTATATCGTAGAACAGTTTTCGTACGACTGTGAAAAGCTCACGAACACGGTCGTGACACGGCAAGGCATACACCAGACCAATCATATTGCTCAAGAATTTGCTCTTCCTCCAATCAAATGCTCGGAACACGGCATAAACACGCGGCGGATACGGTCACGCTGAGGTCACGGCACTGCCACGCCAATCACATTGCGCAAGAAAAAAATCAGCCAATACAGGAGACCCTTTTCGAGTTCCAAATTACCGCTGCGTTTCTTGATTACAGACTCATTTACTCTTGTAGTGCGTGAAAAGAAGACTTTTGAGTTCACGGCAATACCAACTCAACCGAGTTTTATCTCGACCTCGGAATTATTGCCAATGCTAGTTGCATTTTACATAATTGATTTTTAAAACGTTTCAGGACTTGTGTGTGCCCAACCCATGCAAGAATGGAGGTTCATGTCATCATGGTGGATCACCATCTCACACATGGTGTCTGTGTACACAAGATTACGATGGAAATACGTGCACAAAATTTAAGAAATTATGATTGAATAGACTGTTTTGGAATTAATCAAACACCGCTGTGTTCCTTGATCACAGACTCATTCATACAGGGTTAGCCTCAGAATATTCACAAATATTATATACAACTATTTCAAAAAATTTTGTCATCGCGATAGGCGATAGGCAGTAGGTCATTCCAAGATCCAAGAATAGCTGGAATGACTTGTGTTTCTGCTTCTTATTCTCGTCAAGAACATGGACCTTAGTGTTGAGACTGATTCGATGTTCTTTGTATTCAACGAAACCATCTCCATGTCGGAATGACCTATATAAACAAAGCCAGAATTAGAAACCGGTGCGGAGCATTGTATTTGACAAATTATGTGGATGGTTGGTCGATCGTCGATCTGGTTGGTCGAATGTTTGGTCGATCGTTTTCGGTTTCGTTTCGTTACATTAAATAGTTAATTGGTTGGTCGATCGGTCAGTCGTTCGGTTGGTGCACAAGCTAGTGATTTAGGAAGTTAGATAAATAGTTGGTCGGTCAGTCAGTCGGGGTTGGTCGGTCGGTTGGCTGGTGTTCGCCATGATTCGTTCGATTTTGTGCAGAATATTCACGTGTTCCAGTCAAGGTCCGTCGAGTTTCAAAGTGTTCGTATTGTTGAACTTGTGCATTCTTTACTTTACCGTTGGTATTTGCGAGTAATAAGACACTGATTCGAGGCTAACCCTGAGCAAATGAGTCTGTAATTTGGTAATTTGGAACTCGAAAAGGGTCTATTGGGTAGTTTGTTTAATGGTCGGTCGGTTGATTTTGCATGTTATTTGCGGGTTTGGTCAAAGTGCTTACATTAAGTATTTCTTTTGTAAATATCTAGTCGTTCCTTTGGGCGCTTTGCCTAAAAAGCCTGCCCAGTCTTGCCTACATACTAATAACTCTGTTGGCGGTGTTGGGGACGGACCAAAGTGGATTGACCCAGCGTACTCAGGCACACCTTTCCTTGTCTACTGCGACATGACCACAGACGGAGGTGAGTAACATGCCAGATGGATTGTGAATAAGGTTTTGAGTTCCAGGCCATGTAATGGTCTGTTGATAGAGAATCAAGTCTATGTTGGGGCACGGCTGAGTCACTAATCTAAACCCGAAACAACCTCTGGGCTGATCTAAGTCAGGGCACGGCTAACTCACAGATTGAACCCTGAAACAACCTCTGGGCTGATCTAAGTCAGCGCATGGCTAACTCACAGATAGAACCCTGAAACAACCTCTGGACTGATCTAAGTCAGGACATGGCTAACACACAGATAGAACCCTGAAACAACCTCTGGGCTGATCTAAGTCAGGGCATGGCTAACTCACTAATCTAAGCCCGAAACAACATCTGGGCTGATCTAAGTCAGGGCACGGCTAACGCCAATGATCACAGATCGAATTATTGGAAATTAAAGAATGACAGGTTTTACGAAGGGAGAAAACCCGGAGAACCCATAGAAAAGCGCCCTTTAATCAAGGGAGAGACCTAACAAACTCTACTCACATATGATGCCAAGTTCAGAGATCGAATCCGAGACCTCCCAGGCAAGTCAACTACCACTACGCCACATCTGGTTTACAAATATGAGAATAGAATACACTCATTCATGTTATTTGCTCATCGTAGGTGGATGGCTTTTGGTCAGCAACGTTATCATCCCAAACCCAGTTCAAAAACCCCCGCGTATTTTAACCTCTTCGTTCCACAACATCTCCAACTACAGCGACAACCAACTTTTCATTTCTGCGACCAATCTACGCCAACTTCAACAGCTCATGCCCTTTAGCCAACTCAGATTTGAGTGTTACAAAAGAGAGGTTGGACGAAAGATTGACATCATTACCACAAAAGATTCAAAAGGAACGGCTGTAGTTGATTACTTCACTGCAAAAACAGATGATAGGCCAGATGCTTGCGGTTCGTTCATTCCAGGTTCTGGAGATAACTCCATGATTGCTCGAGAGTGTGCGAATTGGAAGTTAGGGAAATGGGGACATTCGAGAAAGAATGAAGACAGATTATTTGATCATACTTTCTATGTTCCCTCCAGATACCATTGGGTACTGCGGGTTGCCACATTTGACTGTGATGGCAACAGCGTTCATTTAACACCTGGAGATTTTTGGAAGATATATGTGCGCTGAACTGATAATGGAACGATTCGAAGATACTGCAGCCATCTTGGATCGCAAGGTTTTATGGGGAATCCTGGGGGAAAATAGAGCGTTGTTATAGTAATGACGTCGATTGATCACATTTACTCCCTTATAAGAGACAAATACCCGAAACTTGGTTCGCGTCATTTCTGTTCTTATTACATCCATTTTGAAATCACAAGCAAACCCTGCAATCTGATTGGTTCCCTGCAGCAGTGATTTCAGCCTAAATTGCACGATTTTGCATATCATCTGATATGAACCAATCACAAGAGAGACATGTCATTTCCTAGCCAATTATATTAAGGAATCCATTTGAGTGTTGAGCTCGCCGCTTCTTGCGAAAAAAAAGAGCCACGGCTCAAAAAACTTTTTTCTGAAGAACGATTTTACCGTAAAGAGTCGTAAAAAGGACTTGAAAAGACCAACTGAGCACTTAAAATTGTCAAAAGCATCTTTGTAAAGTAACTGCTTAAGTAAGTTGAAGATGTTACAGCTCAGTTCAATTACCATTATTAAGTTTTAGGTTAGATGGTCGCTGTATCGTCGAAGTAGTCAATTTATGTTTCCAACTCCCCAGGCTAGTTATAGTTACCATCTACCACAAGCTCGACAAATTAGCAAGAATATAAAATCAATTATAAATTGAATTGTTTACTGTCCTCCGAAAAGAAAAAAAAATTTGCAATTCTTGTCCTACTCTTTTTTAATACTGATATTGTGTAGTTGTTTGTGGGACAAGATTTTAATTTGGGAACACTTGCCCTTGTCCGAGTCGGGACCATGAATAATCAGCAGTTACTATTGGGACTGCCTGAGGAATAGGATGCCGTGTGCAGTTACGAAGTATGCAAAGTTGGCAGAACACAAGAGGAGTGTTAGGAGAAGCACGATGCATAGCGTAGAAGTGCTCAACACATTTTAAGTGTTCTGTTAATCCTCAAATGAATCCTCTATTAATCATCTAACTATTTAACACGTTACTAGAGTACAAACACTAAAAGTGTGCAACACTTTGCACTATTTAGTAGTAAATAACGCTAATTAAACAATAGAAAACAATAGGGTTAGCATAATAGAGCAGTATTTAGCGGTATTTATGTTACACACTTTTAGAGTTTGTGCTCTACCATTATCATTAAGAGGAAATTTTTTCAATAATGAGCAATAATGGCAAAAAGCGCCAAAAACTAGACTTTCATATGAGTTTTGATCCCAATTTTCGTTTTGGGTTAACGCTTTTTTAAACAGTTAGAAACTGATGTACTATGATAAAATGCCTGTTTGATGCGCCATTTTCAATTGTACAAAGACGTTTTGTTGCATTTGTGTTAGAATGTTGCTTTATCAGGCTTTTTTATAGAAAATATATGGGAAATAAGCAAATGAAGGCCTAAACCTCATTTTCGAATAAAATTTTTGCTTTGGGTTAACACTTTGATTCCACTTTCATCGGTCATCTCCACTTCCAAACAAGTTCAACTTTCTGAATAACAAGATTTTAGCCTTGTACAACAGCCTTTCTTCAAGAAAATAGTTTTTGGTGCTCACCGCTTGAATACAAAAGAATTCTCTCTTAAAGTGTTGTCTTGTTTGCCGACTAGCAGTTCAATGACCATCAATCAATGAAATGCATTAAAAAAATACAATGTATTGAGGGAGATTTTAGACTGAACTGCAGTCAAGCTTACCCCCAAGCTTACCCCCCTTGGCTCAAGCTTACCCCCTTAGATTCCATTAAAGTGCCTATCACCCTTCTGACAATATTTACAGTATTGATTCTACATGGGGTA
Organism: Actinia tenebrosa; assembly: GCF_029948245.1. Lineage (NCBI taxonomy): Eukaryota > Metazoa > Cnidaria > Anthozoa > Actiniaria > Actiniidae > Actinia > Actinia tenebrosa. The sequence goes on from NW_028292569.1 coordinate 28,480,510, forward strand.
AGATGTCGAATAACCTGAAAAAAATTCATAGTTTGAGTGCAGCTTCTTGAAGTTATGAAGGTTTTTCCATGCCATATGCTAATGCGGTGACGTATGAGGAGGCATTTATGGTTATTTGTTGTTCCTTGTAATTCAAAACACCGGCTTCTATGTGAACAATAGCTTGCAATAATTTCTATAAGAGTAATGGGCAAAACAATGACGTATTTCAAATTTAATTTATCTGTGCCAGTAAGGTTTTGTATATTAAATGATTACTCCTCATACATCACAACGTTAGCATATGGTATGGAAAAACCTTTACAACTTCAAGAAGCCGCACTCAAACGATGAAATTTTTTCGGGGCTTTTCCGCATCTTACCCCATGAAGAATCAATACTGTGAATATTGTCAGAAGGGTGATAGGCACTTCAATGGTTTCATTATTTGAATATTGAAATATATTATTCTTTCTGAGAATATGAAGACTCGGGATTCAAAATAATAACCGATTAAAAACTCGAATTCTGATTGGATTATGGTGTTCCTCATATGGAATAATCTTTAAAGGGGCACTAGCTCATAAATCTTCCGAAATTTAATGAGGCTGAAACTTCACTGGAATAATTTTTAAGGGTCTAATAATCACTGGTTCAAGTTTTTTCTTTATATTCCAATGGGAAGTATTATATTTTTACGAATTTCTATAGGTGTCTGTGACATCGTACACTCAACACTGAACATAGCACTATACATTTCTTTACAAACAACTTCATGTTTTACTCATTTCCTATTCACCCAAAAGGTCCGCTGAGGGATTTAATGTACATAACTTGTGGTTAGAATCACTTTATGGTAGAGTGATTTTCACAAACCCGTGAAATAAATGTTAGCGTAAGAATCATTAATACAAACTAATACGAGTTATTACTCATTAGACTTAATAAAAACGAAGTAATAAAATACGGCCAATAAACTTTCACTGCAATACTTAGTTGTCTCACTAATAACCGCTATTATACATTAATATGCGTTAATAGAAGTTAATAGCTAAATTTTGTTTCACGGATTTATAAAAATCACTCTAGCTTTCCTTCAATACTTAGTATAAAACTAGCAGATATTTTGATTACAAAATACAAAAGGAATGTATGGAGGGATGTTTATAGTGTTTAGTGTATGACGTCATAGACACCTATAAAAATTTGTAAAAATGTAATACTTCCCATTGGAATATAAAGAAAAAACTTCAACCAGTGATTATTAGACCCTTGAAGATTATTCCATTGGAGTCAAATGCCGAATTCAATTTCGTAAATTTTTTACATGCTATTGCCCCTTTAACTGAGGAATATTTTTATTGCAGTTCTTTGATTGACAGATGTTGAAATACTAGTCGGCAAACGAGACATCAAACATTGCTGGTAGCACTTTCGAGACAATAATAGTCTAGCAATACATGTATGAAGAATAACTTAGATCTACAGTATGTAAAACTTTATTCAAGCCATTAACACAATTTGATACATAAACTTGCATGAAAACGTAGTCATTCACTGTAACACTGTTTCAGTTCTTGATCCAAGTCTTGAAAAGTTTGTTTAATAAACCACAATCCAGTTGAATATCCATCCATCAATGGTATTTTCTGTTCAGTGAATGGGCTGTAGAGAAAAACATAAAAAAATTGGAATAAGAAGAGGTATTTAATAAACTAGCTAAAAACTAGTGTGAGCTGAGTCTGTGTTTCTAATGAAACAGTAATGATAAAAAGGTAAATTATACACCTGTGAAAAGATGAAAAAACTTTCTGACATTTCGGACATTTCGGATTTCGTCGGAGTAAAAGAGAATTGAAATGATAATTTTACAACTCAGAGTTCTTTTCTGTGGGTACTCTGGTTTTCCTCCCTACTCAAAACCCAACAAGGTGATGCACAGCTCGAATTACATGTGAAGTCTGGTTAAGATGGTAGGCAAATCAATGATTCCTTGTCCTTGACCCACTTGTCAGGGCTTAAAATAATGGTCAGTGAGTAGGCAGTCATGATGCCTGGCCAAATTAGCTTCAGCTTGGCTACTGTATATCTTGTTTCGGCTCAACGAAAGGGGTTGAAATGACTGGCAGGTCAAAGATTTAGAAATTTTACTGGAAAAAGTTTTGTCAAGATATTGTCCAATGACTGGCCATTATTTTGTGCCCTGTGTGTTGACAAGAGAATCAGCCTCTGGGCTGATCTAAGTCAGGGCATGGCTAACTCACAGATAAAACCCTGAAACACCCTCTGGGCTGATCTAAGTCAGGACATGGCTAACTCAAACATCGAACCTTGAAACAACCTCTGGCTGATCTAATTCATGGTGCAACTAACTCACATATTGAGATCCCATAATTGAGTGCACTACTACTGTACATGCACAACACCACTACACTACCATTGATTCATGTAGCTAAATTAAGTAGGACGTGTGAGGAGAACATCCAAAACTTTGTAAGTCTTCGAATAACCCATTGCATTGTATTCTGACGTTACCTTTAATGTGAGAATAATCAATAGCGTAATTCACAGCCACTGCCAACATTACAGCATGCCAAAAAGGGGTCATCCTAGCATTTTTGCACGTCACATACTTGGCTCTGTAACTGTTCCACACTCGCGACATTCCTCGCCAAACATTAGTCACAGACGCATTAGCAGCAACATAATTTCCAATATTACGTAGCTTGGTATCTCCTAGAGACGTCATCTTTAAAGCAGAGCCTTAATTCGTCGAGAAAATGGAGTAAAAAGACGATAAAGTTGCTCCTTCAAGAAACTTTGCTCCAAAAAACAAGATGGCGGCTGAAGGGAAGAAATTATGGTCTGGAATTATCCAGAATCCCTCACGACAAGTAATAACACAGGCATCCCAAGCATTTTATTTTTAAATATTTAGTTCTTTAAGAAAAATTTGCTTTATAACTTCAATATCCATAAAGAATTAATAAAATTAAAAAAAAAAAAAATCAAATAATAATTTTTTGCTTCGGTTTAGCAAAGCTTAATAAATTTGAATTTATTTATAAATTGGGCTACCTGTGGTTTTTGCCAACTTCACACAAATCAAAATGTTTTTCTATATTTTTACGTTTTCTGTTCTCATTCTTTCTGCTTTCTTTTCCTTCGTTTTCCTGAAGATTAGACGAAGCAAATTAACAAAGAATGTGTGTATCGTGGTGCTTGGTGATGTAGGACGAAGCCCAAGAATGCAGAATCACACGTTGTGTTGTGTGAAGGCGGGATTGAACGTCCATCTCGTTGGGTTTGGAGGTAGGAAGCATAACTTTGCTTTTTTAAAGTATTTTAAAGCTTTAAAGGGTCTATAATGTGATTGAAAAGTATCATTGAGGGTAGCTAAATTTCTTAATAAGTTGTTTTATTAAAAGATTTCAAGATGAAATACTGGCAGATCCTCTCCATCCCAAGCTTCCCTTTCGAACCCCCCCCCCCCCCCCCCCATTATCTGCAATTGGTTCTTCCAATTTCGCTCTCGTCCCTTCTAAACTCTAAGGATAAAGCTTATGATCTAAAAGAGAAATAATATTAAATGATGATATATATCTATATTTGACATCCTGTTATGGGGAGCCATTGCCACTCACAACTCTCAACTTGCCTGTTGATTCTTTGAGGAGGGAGTAAAGGCAAAGAATCTGGGAAAAACTCTTGTGGCAATGGAGAAAAAAATGCTTCATCATGGTGGTAAACTTATAGAATACCCCGCAAATCATCTGCACATACCTAATGACCATGACTTCCATTGTTGTATGCGTTGTTCTACAAAGAGTTCTGACAACTGCATATCATTTGCAGGGTATTCTATAATTGCTCTATCATGGTTTCTCTGCAGCTCAAAGGCTGTTCCAGGGTATGAGAGTGTAGGGGAGAGGGAGAAGGGGGGAGGGGGAGGGGAAAAGGAAATGGGAGAGAGAAAAGAGGAGGGGTCACATTTTTAGTATTTTTGATGATCAGGAAGTTAAATTTACCAGTGTGTACAGTGATGTTTTTTTTTAATTCTGTAAATGATTTCAGGATCCAAACTCATAACTGAACTGCAAGACCATAGGAATGTCTCGCTGGTCATCTTAGGAGATTTTCCAAAGTCACTCACAAGTAATATGTGATCAAATTTTAATTTTATGCTTACCACTTTTTTTCACTGCTACGCGCTGATTGAGACGTACAACAGTTGCAACAGGGAAATAGGGCAATACACTCCCACCAATCAGAGAATATAAAGGTACCGACCAATTTATTCGATTGATGGTAGTGTATTGCCCAATTTCCCTGTGGCAACTGTTGCCTCAATCAGCACGCAGTGAAAAGAATGGTAGCAATAAAAAGAGTGGTAATATTTCGTTTTGGGGAGGTTTTTGTCGCATGTTGCAATATACGACCGGAGATGCACTATGGGTGGTGCGAATGCAATCAGTGAAAGGTGTGAAAATTATGGAATTTTCCCAAACTTTGTCTGCACATTTTTTTGGCATACTTTCTTCTGTGGTGACATTATCTTCATATCCTCAAGGCTTGATTGGTAGGCAACATGCAACATGCAACATGCAACATGCAACATGCATAATGTTTAATATCTACTCTCACATTGGTTATCCAATTTTAAGTTAGAGTAATATTCCCATGTTGTAGGTATAGTTATTGTACACGTGATAAATTTCTCCTCATTTTTTACTCATATTACAGGACTACCAAGAATGCTTTACTATGGAGTCAAGGCTGTTTATCAGTTTTGTCAGTTATTTATAGTATTATTCAGCTGTGCATTGAATAGCTCACATCTCATTGTTCAAGTGAGTTTCTTGATTTATGGTAGTTGCTGCCATTTGCATTGCTACGCAGCCACTCCAGACAAAAATCGTGACTTGCACTTTGCAATAGACTGCCGTCAATCAAACACGTTAACGTCATTTACACGTGTGTGTGATTCAAAAGGGGCTAAAATTTGTTGATTGTTTACAAATGTTATGAGCCACACTCACCGGGCCTATCTGGGCCGATCCAAACACGTGTAAATGACGTCAACATGTTTGATTGTTGACAGTCTATTGCAAGGTGCATGTCACGAATTTTGTCTGGGGTGGCTGCATAGCAATGCAAATGGCGGTAAGTCCTTAATTTCATTCATTTACAGCAGATTCAGTCACAGTGTTATAATTGCTGTAAATCACTTATCAGCGATATGTGTTTCCAATCACGTACAGTAGGGAAGTCAGGATAGCGCTGTGGCCTCACTTCTTACCTTTGAGGTTCAGGGTTCAAATCTCAATCATGAATAGCCCATGTGAGCTGAAGTTAGTTTGTTCTCTTTCTGATTCCGAGGATTTTTCCAGCCCTTTGGCTTTTTCTCTCTCCTCTCAAACCACCCATAGTTCTAAAACTGGTTAGAGTGATGGTCTAGGGTCATACATGGACTGTATAGGGACTGCTAGAGGCACCTTCACATGCTTTCAGTTCAACTCTGTTGAGCTGCGCCCCAGCTGTAATTTGTGGTGGTGATAAGTGATGACGATTCTTTTTAGAAAGCACCTGCATTCTGCATAAATTCACTCTCTGTAGCTCTTTTTGCAGAAACCTACTAGAGATTCCAAGCTATAACCATTCCATCTCATCTCATTCCATGCATCTCTAAGTTTTTTAAATTTCTGTTCCAGAACCCTCCGGCAATCCCTACTTTGGCTGTTGCCTGGGTTACATGCATACTTTGCAACTGCAAGTTAGTCATTGACTGGCATAACTACGGATACACTATCCTAGCATTAGGTCTTCGCAACCCACAACACATGCTACTCAAAATAGCAAAATGGTGAGATAAGAACTCTTTTAATCATTTTAGAAAATATCAATAGCAAATGTTGCTTGTATTACTTAATTTCTGCACACAATAAATTTCATCTTATTTGCATTGTTTTGCAAAGAAATCTTTGCAAATTGTTGCATGCAGAGTGGTAATACGAGCAGCATTTGCTCTGCAACTTGCAACACAATTTTGTTGCCTGAAATGTTGTTATGCTCGGAGTTTTGATATGATCAACATTTTGTCCAGGGCAAAACGTTAACGCTTGCAAACTCGCAAAATGCCAGTGAAATTTTGTATTTAGAGAGTGACAAAAATTTTAACTAGCTAAGTTTTGCGAGTATGACCACAGCCAGAAATTGAAGGGTTGAAAAGTTTAGAACCTGTATCAAGTAAAGCTCGTTATTCACCACGCCCGATCACTAGTGACTTTGAAATTTTTGCTAATGATAACAAATCTTACTAGCAAGGTTTTGCTAGTGGGTTTATAAGTTCATTCAGACCAGAATGCAACAATTTTATGAGACAAGTGGCATTACTGTTCATGTATTTTATTACCATATCACCACACTTTTAAGCTATTTTTGTTTATTTAATACTCCAATTCATATTAAATATAATTATATTTGACGTAGGTATGAACATGGGTTTGGTAGATTGTCATCTTATAACTTTTGTGTAACACAAGCCATGAAGGAAGACTTACTGCAGAACTGGCAGATTAGGTATGCAATCCATTATGAGAGAACAAATATTTACCCATAAATTTTGACCTGTAAATTTGTACTGCAACCCGGTTAGTTCATTTGGTAAGACCGTCGGTCTGTTGTGCGGGAGGTGGTGGTTCAAGCCTCGGCCAGACGAACACTCAGGGTCTTAAAATAATTGAGGAGAAGGTGCAGCCTTTGTAATTACATCTGCAAATGATTAGACCTTGAAGAGGCTCCGATGACCACTTTAAATGGAAGTCCCGTCTCTCTACACTTCATCATTGCTAACCAATATCAGAGGGACATAAAAGAACCACTGAGGACGTAAAGAGAAACCCTGGCAGTGACCACCCTCAGTGCCTACACCTCATACTTACTAACTCTTGTTCATAACTCATTGTAAAGTGACTTTGAACATATCAATATAGGAAAGAGTGCTATGTAAATATCATAATCTTAGGGTTGATCCTAATTGTGATTGGTTTTAGAGCTGACACGCTATACGACCGTCCTCCAGAAAGATTCCAAACAGCTGATATTGAAACAAAACACAATGTAGGTCTTATTTTTAAATTTTATCAAATAAATATTTGATGGATACCATATGGACTACTGTGATGATATGGCAGGCATCTTGCCAGAGGGAAAAAACAAAACAAAGATGACACAAAATATATACATGTAGAGTTTCGTGTGTCTGTCTTCCTTTTATAGGTAAAGGTGATTGATGTTCCATTGTAATTCATCTTTTCAATTGAAAACATTTTCTTTAACAGTTATTTCTAAAGCTCTGCAAGGATTATCCCTGTTTTGGACAAACACAAAGGTATAATACACACAGTTAGAAAAATTGATTCTAACATGAAACAATTTATTTTAAATAATTAGTTCTAAGTAAAGGTGGAGACTCAGTAGGCAATTCATGGTTCTGACTCACACAATAGCAAACTAATCACTGTTGCAATAGTTTTTCCAGTGGAATTAAAATCTTGTCCCACAAACAAATACACAGTATCTGTTTTAAAGAGTACTACAAGGATGACGAGGCAATTTTATTTTATTTCACAATTGAAACAATGAAACAATTCATAATTAATTTCCAGTGATCAAAATCTTAAATTCTGAGATCTTCCAGCTAATTAAATTAGATTTTGAAAAACAAATTTTGTTCAGTTCATAGGACATAGCAACAGTAGCTAAGGGGAGCCAGAACAATGAATGTTTCTTGCAAATGTTACACATTATGAAGAAAATGTATTGCAGTTGCACCTAAAGTGGATATTTCACTGGGCAATGTTCCTTGCGACTTGTCTCACAATTTTGTTGTGATAAAAAGTGCATTGCAGTTGCATCAACAGGGGATGTTACACTGGGGAATATTCCTTGAGACATGTCTCACAATTTTGTCATCTGATAAAAAAATAATGCATTGCAATAGACCCCTTTCGAATTCCAAATTACCGCTGTGTTTCTTGATTACAGACTCATTTGCACAGGGTTAGCCTCGAGTTTGTGAAGAATATTCACGTGTTCCAGTCAAGGTCCGTCGAGTTTCAAAATGTTTGTATTGTTGAAGTTGTGCATTCTTTACTTTACCGTTGGTATTTGTGAATATTTAAACACTGATACGAGGCTAACCCTGTGCAAATGAGTCTGTAATCAAGGAACACAGGGGTAATTTGGAATTCAAAAGGGGTCTATTATACCAACAGGGTATTTTTCTCTAGTGTTATGGAAAATTCTCTTGATTGCTACTTGGATATTGCAAGTGATGCCTGTTATTCCTTTTGTTTCAGGCTTCCTGAATTTGCCACCAAAGTTGTTGAAGAAGTCACAGCATTTACAGTGAAGAATTCCAAAGGGATGGTTTATAATCGAGATGATCGACCAGCTCTCCTTGTAAGCAGTACTAGTTGGACAGGTACTTAATAATAAACAATTTACAGTGTATAGGGCCTATCCAAGTTTGCACTAGGCACTATTATTTAAAAAAATAAAAGACCCAAAGTGTTGCTCTGGCCGAGGCTTTAACCACCACCTCCCCCATGACAGACCAACGGTCTTTCCAACTGAGCTAACAAGGTGGCCTCTGTCCTTTCCCTTACATAAAAATTGAAATTTTACTTCCTAAGCAGAGTTTTTCAGGGCTCTCGTGGTGATGTTGTCTAGGGTCCATGTCTTGAGAATATGTTACAGGACAAATACTCCCTATTTTGGACAATATGATATCCCATTTTATGCTGCATGTCATTCTCTAGAGTATCATTTCTTTGTTTAACGGGTGTGCATGAGAAGACTAAATGAATATGGATACAACTCAAACAAAGGTTCTTATTCTCAAAGAGAATGACACATGATCTGAAATGGGACAACACTATGCACAAGAACAAACACAGCACTCCCCCTTCCTCTCTTCTCAATCAAACTAGCCTTACTCCCCCCACCCTCCCCCTCCACAATTGTTGTTGCTATGATATATACATTGAAAGGCTAGGAAGGTACAGAAGGCAAAGGGAGTGAAAATGAGTATTTTGTAAAGATTTTGGGACTAGAGATATCTTCTATATATATATATATAATATAATATAATATATATATATATAATTGTATTGAATTTTCATTTCCAGAGGATGAAGATTTCTCAGTTTTATTGGAAGCATTGGAAGGTACCATGTTAGAAAATTAAAACTAGTCATTTTGATATGCCAAATAGAAATTCAACCAAAAACGTCACTTTGCTGTTAAATAGTTATTTTTTTGCTTCAGTGTACTGTTTTCCCATTGCAGACCACGTGTTATTTACTAGAATATCATTTCTTTGTTTAATGGTTGCGCATGAGAAGGCACATGAATATGGATACAACTAAAACAAAGAATCTTATTCTCAAGACCACGTGCCATTCCCTAGAGTGTCATTTCTTTGTTTAACGGTTGCACATGAGAAGACACATGAATATGGATACAACTCGAACAAAGAATCTTATTCTCAAGACCATGTGTCATTCCCTAGAGTATCATTTCTTTGTTTAACGGTTGTGCATGAGAAGACATGAATGTGGATACAACTCAAACCAAGAATCTTATTCTCAAGACCACGTGTCATTCCCTAGAGTATCATTTCTTTGTTTAACGGTTGCGCATGAGAAGACACATGAATGTGGATACAACTCGAACCAAGATTCTTTTTCTCAAGAGAATGACACGTGGTCTGAAAACGGGAGAACGTTATGCACATCATCATCATCATCATTAATTACATCGTTTTCATCATAATTTATCACCACCATCAACCCACCATCAATATCATTATTGTTATCATAATCTTTTATTATCATCATCATCATTGAACTGTTATTCTATGACATTTACATTCTCTTCCACAATATAAAGCTCTTTTGTTAATAAGAGGTCTGCTGAAGTTTTAGAATTTATTCTTTTCAATCTAGATTATGAAGAAAGTGCTTCAAAAGAAAGCTCAGGTTTTCCGAAGATAGTGTGTGCAATAACAGGTTAGTAATTTTATGAGGAAAAAAAGGGGTTTTGACAAGTATCCTTATTGCCAACATCATAATTATTAGGATATAGCTTTCAAGCTAAGGAAGGAAGAAAGGAAGGAAGGAAGGAAGGATGGAAGCAAGGAAGGAAGGAAGGGAGGGAAGGAGGGAGGAAGCAAGGAAGCAAGGAAGCAAGGAAGCAAGGAAGCAAGGAAGCAAGGAAGGAAGGGAGGGAGGGAGGGAGGGAGGGAGGGAAGGAGGGAGGGAGGGAGGGGGAGAGAGAGAGAGAGAGAGAGAGAAAGAGAGAAAGAAAAAGTGATCATTGAGAAGTCCAAAAAAATATCATTGACAACTTGAAACTGCAGCTGGAGGGAGGGAGGGAGAAAGGGAGGGAAAAAGCAATGAGACAAAACAGTTGGATCAGAAAGAAAGAAAGGAAGGAAGGATAGACGTTTAATGCTATTGCTTCCCTCAGCTCAATAAGGTTTTTCCGTTGCCCATTAGGAAAAGGGCCATTGAAAGAATACTACAAGTCTATCATAGCAACAAAGAACTTTAAGTTTGTCAGCATATGTACTCCCTGGCTTGAACCAGACGACTATCCTAGACTACTTGGTATGTATGCTCGAGGTTGATTTGTTAATGAACCGAGATACTGTATTAGCAAAGCAATTCCCGATTTTTCCATCGTAATTTGGACCTTTTTTGAGTGAAAAATCATCAAAAGTTGAAAAAATGTAAAAATATCTAAAATGTACCCACAAACCAGATTCAATTACTCTAATTGCTAAAAAAACACACACGTAAAACTACATACCAAACATTTTCTGCTTTTTTGCACGTTGCAAACTTTCAGTTAATCCTTACTGTTGATTTAGATTATCTACAGTAGAAGCCTTTTTCGGTTTTATCTTTTCTTTTATGGTGGCTGTCGACACGAAAGTTTTAACTATTTCGACAGCCACACACACCTAACGATTCAATTATTTTTTAACATATCCTAGTTATCACATTTATTGTACATTTAAACTTTATTTCAATTTAGTGTATTATTTTTTTCGCAAGTATTTTTTTGTGTGTGAATAATAAAAAAAGTCTAAAGTCTTTTTTTATTTTATATTCTAGGCTCGGCAGATGTTGGTGTTTGTCTTCACAAATCATCATCAGGACTCGATTTACCAATGAAGGTTTGTTAACGATTTGACTAAACAAAAAAATATACAAGCAAATCGTCTAGAGCATTGATATTTTTTAGAAGGGGGGGGGGGGGGGGGAGGGGAGGAATTAAGTGCAGGGCCATCGAGTTTTTACACAGTCAAAAAGGAAAGGTCATCAGTATTTTCATTCAATCCAAATTTCTTTTACCAAAGAAGACTGACAAACAATGGGTAGGGTCACGGTATTTAACTCATTTGAAGAGAGGGAGGTTTATTTATTTTTACTATGATAGTCGATGTGGATTCGTCAGGCCCTTCCCCAATTGCCCACGCCCCCCTCTCCTAAATAAAATGAATGCTCCCATTGAAGCTTTTTAAACGTTGTACCGCTATAAAATCAATCAGACGACAGACTACACCGACCTACAATCGATGACAATCGATCGACCATCGAAAACCAATCGATATATGATGGTAATAAAACTGAGTGGAGTGCCTCGCCATTTTGCCTGAAATAAAACGAGTGATTATAAAATTGTACGACCGCGTAGCGAGAGTTCCAATTCTTAATGAAAAGTTTGGTTGCAGAGCAAATTTGCACGACACGAAGCTCAAATACGACAAGTTGATACGAATACCATTATCAAAAAAATTGCTTCCGATAAAATCGGTTAAGTCTGTCAATAAAATCGATTTAATCGATAGTCACAGCTCAATGAGTTATCGACTTTTATATTGTTTGATCAACCAATTGATATCGATTAAAAATCGATTAATCAATATTAATCAATTATCGATTAAATAATATGTTGATCAATCGATTAACAACGATTTTTATTGATTGATATCGATTTTTATTGCTTATCAAAATGATCGGTTGGTGTCGTGGTGGATTAAGTATAAGACATTGTGTGCATGAATAGAATAAACGTTCGTTTATGAATAACGTTTGACCTTTAAACAGATGTTTCCCACAAGTAAATTTATAATTAGTGAGGTTAGTATCATAGCGCTGTTATGCTATATACCGTCTGTTATCCATTCAACAGGTTGTTGACATGTTTGGTTGCGGTCTTCCTGTGTGTGCCATTAACTTCAAGTGGTAAGTCTGCGTAAAGGCCGTTGTCACGTTCATAATGTGGCGTGCTGTCCGCAATGTGTTCAGACCTGTTTTAACCACAGAAAATAAAATGGACTTTAATTTATTCGTATTCGAGGTCAAGTTACTGTCCTTCGAAATACGAAAAACCCCATAAAAATGCACTAGGAGTTTTTTTCGCGCGCGCTTTTGTTTTGTTTATATAATTTTCCTATAATGTCCTATGTATGCATAACTTTTTTAAACAGTTAGAAACTGATGTACTATGATAAAATGCCTGTTTGATGCGCCATTTTCAATTGTACAAAGATGTTTTGTTGCATTTGTGTTAGAATGTAGCTTTGTCAGGCTTTTTTATAGAAAATGTATGGGAAATAAGCAAATGAAGGCCTAAACCTCATTTTCGAATAAAAGTTTTGCTTTGGGTTAACACTTTGATTCCACTTTCATCGGTCATCTCAACTTCCAAACAAGTCAAACTTTCTGAATAACAAGACTTTAGACTTGTACAACAGCCTTTCTTCAAGAAAATAGTTTTTGGCGCTCACCGCTTGAATACTCTCAATATATATCGACGGCATAGAATACCATCAATCTATAGAGTAATCAAAAATATGAAGAGGCGCCTGTGGTTTCTATACGTAGCCACAACCAAAATACTGGGATGCTTACCAATCGTCCGGTTGGAATTGTATTCGCTAATGGCAAGAAAAGAGCGGGAAACTTTGACTTTCTAAAAATGGTACACGCGTCTACCGAAAGAACCGAAAAGAGCGGGAAACTTTGACTTTCTAAAAATGGTACACGCGTCTACCGAAAGAACCGAAAAGAGCGGGAAACTTTGACTTTCAAAAAATGGTACGCGCGTCTACCGAAAGAACCGAAAAGAGCGGGAAAAGGGGATTACCTCAATCGCAAGACCGAGTTTTTCGGAACTTTCCATTCCACGACACTTACCATTTATTTTCCAACGGGAATTCCCGGTTTTTCGGGGTAAATGGTAAGCACTACTGGTCTCTCATGGCTTCCATTGACTCTTCATTGACCTGGAAATGCTAGGGAAATTTAAATTTATTTTCAGCGTAATGATAGAGTGTTAAATAGTTTTAGTAACACGTTCTTCAAAGTATTTTCTTCAGTAGCAAAAAAAAAAAAAAGCCATTGGTCTTTCCGAGGATGCGCTTAAAACTCGTGAGAGGGGAAAAATACAGCGAATTCGTAATCTTACCGACACTTTCAGCACTTTTTTTCAAGAATTTAGAAACGTTTTAGTGAGAAAATAAATATGCGACTATTTTGCATACGGATTTTGAATGTGCAGACGTTTTTCACTCGTGTCATTTGTACTATAGCTGTACGTGACTACGCTTTGTGTATCGTATTGTATTTATTTTTTATTTAAACATATTTAACATAATGTTTGCTCCAAAAGCAAATCTTACCGTATTGTTTCCCACTCATACAAAACCGCTCTGAGGGGAACGGAAATTTTCTAGAAATTCTTAGAAAAAAGTTGTATAGTGTAACCAGCCCTTTGTCATAGGTTGTGATAATAAACTGCTTCGACGATACAGCGGCCATTTCGTCAGGGGGCAAAAAAACAAACAAACAAACAAACAAAAAACAACAAACAAACAAAAAAAAACAACAACAAAAATAAAACAAACAAAACAAAACAAACAAAAAACAAAACAACAAAAAAAAAAAACAAAAAAAAAAAAACAACAAAAAAACAAAAAAAAAAAAACAAAAAAAAAAAAACAAAAACAAAAACAAACAAAAAAAACAACAACAACCAAAGATGACGGAAAATATAGAGATTTTCGTGTGTTTGTCTTTCTTTTATGGGTAAGGGTGATCGATGTGCCGTCTTAATTGAACTCTTGTAGTATTTTCTTGTGTTGAGATGTCATTACTGTTACAAAGCTTTATTTGCGCCCTGGATGCCCAATAATGCATTGCGATTCAAGATGGCTGCGCTATCATCGAGGTGGTCCATTTTAACGGTGCTAGCAAGGAGGATATGGAGTAGATGTATAGGTTGATTGTTTCTGAGTGATGATAGATATGAATGTTGCTTGTCTAAGTCATTACGTTTTTATTGCAGTTTACCTGAATTGGTCAAACATAAAGAGAATGGACTGATCTTTCAGGACAGTGAACAACTAGCCAACCAAATCAAAGTAAATTAGATCTTTCTTTTATTTGCTTGCTTGCTTTGCTTGATTGCTTGCTTGCTTGCTTGCTTCCTTGCTTCCTTGCTTCCTTGCTTCCTTGCTTCCTTGCTTCCTTGCTTCCTTGCTTCCTTGCTTCCTTGCTTCCTTGCTTCCTTGCTTCCTTGCTTCCTTGCTTGCTTGCTTGCTCGCTCGCTCCAGTTAATGTTCTAAGGGGTATCCTAATTTTGTGTAGGATATGTAGAACATTCATGTGTTCCAGTGAAGGCGCCTGGAATTTTATAGTGTTCGTATTGTTGAAGTTGTGCTTTCTTTACTTTACCATTGGTGTTTGTGAAAATTGTATTGTGTAAAGCCTGGTTTCCATATGATCGCTCACGATCGCCGGATCGCTGAAAATGATGCCAGCGATCGTGAACGTGACGCTAACCCTGAACAAATAGGTCTGCTATGGAACACAGCGCGGTAACGTACGAATTCCACGGAGGATATATTTTTTATTTTTATGTTCTTATATTATTTATTTTGTCCAGGAACTATTGGATGGATTTCCAAAGAATCAAAAAATGCTTCAGAACTTCAGAAACAACTTGAAAAGTTTCCAACAAGTCAGATGGGACGACACGTGGAACAAAGTGGTTTTACCGGTACTGAAGTCATAGTACATGCATGAGATAGTAAGTAGACTAGACTAGAAAAGATAGAAATAGCTAATTTACTGATGGGATACCTGTGTCTTTGTTGGGACCACGTGACCAACAAAAAATATTTTTCAAATATGAAGTATTAACGTAAGAATAATATTAAATACCTTGGTTGGGTTCCCTGTTTATTTGCCTTCCTTGAAATCTTCCTCAAAGGATTTTATAACCAAAAATTACGATGGGTTTCCTGTGGTACCTGTGTCAGAATCACTTGACCTCCCACTAAAGTTTTCCAATAGTCTCCTTCACTGTTCCCTGCGCCATCTTGAAAGGTTGCCAGTGCCTTTGTATTGAAGCGAGACGAACGGTGAGCTTGCAATGATAGAGAAGTGTGAATAATTGTCCAAGGTGTTAAAAAAGGTCTCTATCATTGCAAGCTCAACGTTCGTCTCGCTTCGAAATGACTACCAAATTTACTTTATTGGGCTACCTCAACTTTCGCCTGACAAATTTTGTAATCTCCCCATGGCTTTACATTATATCTAGTTGGGCTCCCTGTTGCTTTTTTATGAATCACGTGATACTTATAACGAAATATTACACTGAAATTTCAACAAACGAAAAAATGTCAGTGAATAAAATTGTAACTTGAACATAATAAATATAAATAATAGATAATAGACTAAAATAATGAATTCATGGATCCTCAAATATCTCAGTTTAACCCAAAACTATTTTGTATATAACGAGGAATATAAAACAATAAATGACGATAAAAATACTGATAGAAATAAACGTGTATTTATAGATTAATGTATTGTTAATAAACCTTAAATCTTCTTGCGAATTTTCAGTGTTCCTTAGATCCACGTGAGAACGTTAACCGTAAAGTTACCATGGTGACGAATCGCTGAAGAAATAATTCACTAACGATGTGTTAATAAACAGTAAAAAAATAGAATTAGAATAAACAAAAAATTAGAAAGACTAATTGGTTTTATTCTAGTTCGAATTACTTTTATTCGTCGTAGTTGAGGTTCTCGATTGAACTATACATGTAAGTTATTGAGTTCGTTTGATGTGTTGTTCTCTCCCTTGCCACGAGGGTTTTTCTCCAGGTTCTCTGGTTTTCCTCCGTAAAAATCAACTTGAGTCTAGCTTGTTTGATGTATTTTTCTTCCCCTTGCCAAGAGGGTTTTTCTCCAGGTTCTCTGGTTTTCCTCCCTCCATAAAAATCAACTTGAGTTGAGCTTGTTTGCTGTGTTGTTCTCTCCCTTGCCACGAGGGTTTTTCTACAGGTTCTCTGGTTTTCTTCCCTCCATAAAAATCCATATGTAAGTTGAGTTTGTTTGATGTGTTCTCTCCCTTACCACGAGGGTTTTTCTCCAGGTCCTCTGGTTTTCCTCTTTCCGTAAAAATCCACATGTAAGTTGAGTTTGTTTAATGTGTTGTTCTCTCCCTTGCCACGAGGGTTTTTCTCCAGGTTCTCTGGTTTTCCTCCCTCCATAAAAATCAACATGTGAGTTGAGTTTGTTTGATGTGTTGTACTCTCCCTTGCTACGAGGGTTTTTCTCCAGGTTCTCTGGTTTTCCTTCCTCCTAAAAAATCCACATGTGAGTTGAGTTTGTATGATGTGTTGTTCTCTCCCTTGCCACGAGGGTTTTTCTTCCATTTGAGTTGAGCGTTGTATTTTGTAAATCTATAATGTAGTGGTAGTGCATGTAAAGCGAACCCCACGGAAGAGCTCTGTACGGCGAGTGATCGTTCTATTAAAAATGTAAGTTTTATATAGGACTAAACAAAACTGAGACAAGGAAAAAAACAAGAAGGGGGAAAAAAAAACAAAAAAACCAGGAATAATGGGTGAGTAATTCTTAAAAATGCTACAATATGCAGATGGAAAGTGGTCTTCATTTAATCAAAAAACATTTACATGCAATTTTAAAGCAAAGGAGATAGATGAGCGGACCTTAAGCTTTTTTTTTGGGGGGGGGGGGGGGGTGCACGTTCACCCTGTGCTCCCCCTGGTTACGGCCCTGTGAATGATGATTATTTTGATGATGATGATGATGATGGTGGTGGTAGTGGTGGTGGTGGTGATGCTGATAATGATACTAAAACAATTTCTGCTGCAAGTAAATAGGTAAATCGTGTTCTAGAGATTCCCATGGAAAATTGAAAAACATTATATTAAAGGATTCGTATGTTTATTAGCCGTAGGCCTTGTAATCAGCTCGTGAGCGGTGCTAATCTAGTGATAGCAATAGATTACAGTGTCCAACATTAGAACCAACGCATTGGTTGTCTGAAATAATAAGTTTAAGAAGGTGACACAGACTGATTGCTTATCTGTTGTGTTGGGGAGATTACATTTGACCTTATTTTGTACCCCGATTCTATGAATTTCCTTTCGCAATAAAGTAGAACTAAGTTATATTTGGAAACGGCCACGAACGTTCGATATACGTTAAAATTCAGACCATATGCGAGGCTGTCGTATTGTACTTCATGTATGTCACAAACACGTGGAACACCAAATACAATTATTGGCATCAATAGAATAATGTACATACATGACGTTTCTACCTTTCCGCAATAATAAGAAAAGTTTGGTAGTAATGCTAGTCAGTTCACTGCTCAACAACGTTTTTATTCGAATCTTCAGCACTATTATCCCAACTATTATCTACCAATCCTTTTGAGGCCGTTTAATGCAATTCTGAACATTTTATTCCGGAGAGGCAAGTAAAGTTCAGTGACAGCTTACCATTGGGCAGTTTTACCAATATTAGATAAATGCGGCGTTTTGTCGCCTCTTTTGCCCGTGTAAGTGTTAGTCGTTAGCGGCGTGTTCTGTTCTATCTATTACGTTAATCAGAAATAAGTCTGTGTGTCGCACACCTTTACTTCTGTCTCCAGGGGGATTTCCCAAAACTCACGTGGCCAATAATTGAGATCTATATAAAGCTAATAAAAACGTTTACGATTGGCGATACCATTTTCTTTTTTTTTGTCCTTTCCTTTCCTTTCCTTTCCTTTTCTTTCCTTTTCTTTTCTTTCCTTTCCTTTCCTTTCCTTTCCTTTCCTTTCCTTTCCATTCCATTCATTTTATTTTCATTTTCTTTGCTTGGCTTTGCTTGCTTTCCTTTCCTTTCCTTCTCATCTCTCTCCCTTCCATCGTTTTTCCTTTCTTTTTTTCTATATATTTTTTCTTCTAAGTTTCTCAGCTTGTTTTCCTTTTTGATTTAATTGTCTTCTATTTTCTTTTTCTATTTTCCTCAGTCTCAGTCACTAAACGAAGCAAATTTCACAGTCATTTTATTTTATTTCATTATCCTCTTCATTTAGCAAGAAAACTTATACCATATTTCGAGAATCAATTTTTTGGAAGCGAAAACACTCACAGTGCTCGTAACTTCTTTGTTAAGGTAAAATTATTTTCTCAGGCACCAGTGTTAAGGAAATAATGTATTTTCTCAGCACCAAGATGTATTCCGTCTGTTCACCAACTGGAATAATTCCACATGGCATGAAAAAACTTGGCTCATCTCAATACGACCCTTTTTGACTATCAATATTTCGCCCTCTAACCTTTCGATTCAATTGGTATTAGATTATCTATTGTTTGAAGGCACTTGCGCTTAACTAAGACACTAGAGTCGAGTTTCTTGAAAGGAAACAGCGCTCGCCGGCCTTCAGTTCAACCTTTGACCGTCTTGTCCTTGTTTGGTCATAGCTAGGGATTATTATGACAACAGACATTAAAATGTTCCCTTGTTGAGACCATGAGAAATAGCACATTTTAAACAACCAAGTTAAAAATATCGGCTACAACATCAAAAGAAAAACATCAAATTATAAAGAAAGTGAAAACAGACATACCGGAGTGGATTCAATTTAAAAGCTGTCTTATTATTTTAAGGTTATTGTGTTAAATATTTATTAATATGTATTTAATAAAAGACTTCATAATAATAGCGATAATTTGAAATGATTATTCTTATATAATGTACAGTTATGGACGTAAAACTTGTTTGCAAGATTTGTTCTATTTTTTCGTTCGCACACTGTTTCAGTACAATATTCCAGTTCTGTGCTGAGTTATCACATGCAATCCCACAAATTTGAATTCATTATCCTGGAAAACAATTAATAGCCGCTGTTGTGTAAGGAAAACCCAAAGATCTCTCATTCATTGGTCTAAAAAAAAGGAAAAGACATTCCAAATTACTTACATCAGACATAAGCCACGGCGATTTACACAATGTTGATTATTAGTCTAAAAAAATCCTAGTTTCCGTGAGGGTATTACCCAACAAAGCCGTTTCTATTATTGTTTCAGTAAAAATTAAATCAAAAAAGCTTTATATCAAAATGAATTCTCATAAATATGTATTATTTTAAGTATTTTGGGGTTTTTGTTTTCTTTTCAAAACAGGAATACTTTGTTGGATATCTTGTTCTTAAGACTGTGATCCTATTAATACAGTATTTTAGAATTTAGTATGCGTACAACCTGTTAAATGTTTTATAAATGAATGTATTTATATTGAACCAGCCACGTCAAAGGCGTAGGTCCATTTGCTGAATCTAAAATACAACACCAATGAATCATCCATCTTTCTCCACCGTTGGGAGAAAATCAGATCAAATTCCAACCAAAACATCACTCCTTAACATTCACAGATTACTTAAAACTCTGTTAATCCCTAGGCAACAATAAGTTCTGAGTCACCGCCAAGATTACAAGTCTTAAATACTAATTATTAGTATTTGTCTATTGTGTCGGTGCTGATTGGTTTACAGGTTCTCCTTAGTTTTATTCCTCGTGGACGCGCAATGCAATTAGCATTTTTCTTCACCATACAATCCACGCCTTCCCTTAAAGATCGTATTACACGCTGAACAACCCCGATTAATACGCCGTGTACGCGTTCAGTTCAGACGGTCCAGACTTCCTCTCTTCATAAAATTCACAACTTGCCCCGTTTTTATCCAACGGTTTTGAGATTTCACCATGCCAGAGACCACGACATGGAATATTGGTCTGGTGAACCATGCTTCTCGTTATCTTACAGTAGAAACGTTTGGATTTACGCTCAACGCGGATGGAACATCCCTTAGAAAGAAACAAATGTGGGTATTGGAGCAGGACAATGATGAAGGGGTCTACTTTAAGTGTCACTTAGGAAGATATCTCACAGCCGATCCGAAGGGGAAATTATCGTGTGAAGCCACGGAACGCGAGCCCAACGCAAGATTTACTATAGTTACAAAAGATGGCAAATGGGCACTGAAGAGCTCGCATAATGCGTACTTCGGGGCAACAGGGGATCAGCTGAAATGTGTAGCGAAAATTGGCAAGACTGAGCTATGGACCGTGCATCTTGCCATGCACCCTCAAGTCAATCTTAAAAGTGTCCTCAGAAAGCGCTATGCTCACCTAGATGAAGCGAGTCAAGATATCAAAGTTTCGGAGATTATTCCATGGGGTGCTGATGCGATGGTGACACTAGAGTTTACTGATGGTGCCTATGCGATCGTCGCCAGCAACGACAAGTACCTCAAGTCTAACGGCGACCTCAGTGACGAACTAACCGATGAGTGTAAATTCTCTATTGAATTCCATCAAAAAAATATCGCATTTAGAGATCACAAAGGGAAGTACTTGACTGCCGTTGGAACTGGAAGATTGCAGTGCAAGAAAGACACAGTTACCAAAGATGAGTTGTACATTCTTGAAGACAGTCATCCACAGTGTTCCTTCATTGGACACAATGACAGACGCATATCAATCAAACAGAGTAAGTACCTCCGATTTTTTTTGGGAACAAATATTGTTTTTCTCGTAGGCGCTGGCGTTTTATTTTTCACGTGGAAATTTGCTGGCTTTATTCAGTCATATGCAAATGCGCCATTATAGGTGTTTACACAGGGATCTCTGAATTTGCTTGTCCTTTTGTTCGAATATCAACTGTGTTTGCTCACATAAGTCACACCAAACGACATGTAAATCAATCCACGTGCCAAAAACAAATGATACCATCAATTTCTTCATCAAAAACCCAACAAGCCGTGCCGTCTCGCTTCGCTCGCGTGCTCTATACTCTCATAAGTACTCTAGTTGATTACATATACTTTCATTTATTAAGGTAGTATGCCTTTGTTCGATTCACTTGAGAGAGTATATTGAATATTTAAATCTGGGTCACGTCTGGACTCGTTGCTTTGAGAGTTAAATCATTAGGCGTTTGCGGAAATGAAGTTGAAGAATTTGCGAGGTGACTATGGGAAGGAAAGCTTGCGGAATCTTGTCTGGCGGTTTCGTCAAACATTCCATAACCATTTATAACCAGACGTATCGTTCCAGCGCGTAAACATTTTCGACTGAACACTATATCGTGCGTCCCCCACAACATATTCATGACCTATATTTTTATTATTCTCATTTGATGAAAGAGGCGTCGACAGGCAATGATATTTTTATATGATTTAAATAAATAATATTTTTGATAGCAAACTTATTGTGAGAATATTTTTAAAGTACATAGTAATCCACCCATGTTGCAACGCCTTCAGCAACAATAATAAACAACTTAGACTTAAATACTTTATTGTTATTGGTTTTATGTTTCGTTTTCCTCATTCACTACACGTCTTTGACGATGTTTGCATCGCAGGAAGTCAGAAACAATATGTTTGTGGTAATATTTGTGGTGGAATCAGAGAAGTCGATTAAATTTCTTATTAATTCTTATAAAGAGACTTATAATCAAAGAACATCGAAACATCACAAAGAATTCAAAGACATTCCAAGCAATTACATCGTTATTCAAATTCAAGACAATATGTTCAAAGCTGTATATTAGATTAATTTATTTTAATATCCCAAATTTTGAAATTTTACATATATTTTTTATGCATTTTTGAGCCAATTATATTCATTTAGGAGTGTCAATAATCACAGTTTGTAGTTTATTTTTGTATTTTGTATCACCCCAGGAATTGTTTGATTTAAAGAACTGCTGTAATTGAAATAATTATAAAATTCAATATTTTAATCTCATTTGTATCCATTTGATTTTCATTTTTTCTTTTAATTTTTATCTTTTTTCAAAAAAAAAAATGTTTTTATTGCAATATAAATGCTGCATTCATAGCATTTAGCCTTGTTTTATATTATTTTTTGTATCATTTTAATTGTAACCTTGTGTTGTTAGTATTAATAATTCATACCTTAATTATTACTTTTTTAGCAACAAAGTTTGAATATGTTTGTGCCGTGTATTAGGAATTAGTCAAATTCAACAAGCATCAATGCTGCATTCTGATTGGATGAGCTATAACTTGTTTGCATCAATATATTTGACCGACTAGTTGAATTCGACAAAAACGATTAGTCCTCTTGCCACATGGTCTATGAGTATATAGCCTATTTGGACTCAAGGACTAATTGCAAATTATTTCTCAACTATATATACCTTTTAAGTTTGATTTTTCTCTTAAATTTCTCTAGTAATTCCTTATCACAGGAAATCTTTTTGTAGTTTTCTAGCATAATAACCTTTAATTTACCTCAAAAATTTGAGATAAATTTTAATTTTCTTCCCCAAAAAATAATTTACCAGTTTTTCCATTTATTAAAGTATTTTATTTTCATTACAAAATATATACCAATATACTTTAAATAAAACCTTTGTCATGCTGCTATTTAAGTCACTTCTATATAAAGAATGTACATATATTTGCATGTCTCCCATCAAGCAATATTGTCAAGCATTCATAAACTTCATTTACTAGATCATTTAATATTAATTTTCCAGCTGAAATACTAAGAGGTTCTGGAATATATTGGCTTTCAAAACATTGTTATCATTGTGTTACAATCTTTTCAAAATTTTTCTTATCTTCCAGTAAAATATATGTACTTTAGTGTGCCGTCAAATATGACATCTTTTCTTTTGTATTGAAAGACTGGAACTCTAAGGGCTTGAAATAATAATCTGCCATTATGGTCAAAGTGCAGTCCAATTTTTAGTGAGTCAGCTGGCAACCCAAGTTAAAAATAAACCATAATCTAGGTTAAAATTATATTTTTGCTTGCATGAAACCGTTATGCAGAAAGAGTGATAATTTAGAGCCCTGTTGTAGCCATTAAAACTTGATTCTTAGCAAATTGATGAAAAGCTTCTGTTATTTTTTGTCCATTATTTCTATTCCTTGTATTACTTTATTCATTAAATGGAAGAAAGCAACATATTGTTGTTTTGGATTATTGCATGGTTGTTCTTATAAGACGAGAAGTCTTTTGGCATATTTAAAAGTCATGAACTCGCAAAAGTTGCTCATAATGTTTATTTACTGAAAGACCAAACTTCAACTAATTTTCTACCTTAAAATTGCTACCAATCAATATTAGCAGTATTAATATAAAGTATATTTTTAATACCAAAAGGCTTGAGGATTACTCAAGATTCTTAAAGTATTACCGATTACTTCCATGGGAGCAAATGAATGTGAATATGAATATTTAGTCACCAAAAACAAGTTGAGTATCTTTATCTTGAACCTTTACTTGAACCTCAGAAGACCAAAAGTAATTATTTTTTAATTATGAAGTTGCTATAAAAAAATAAAGGTTAGATGTGTTTCGACTTGATTTTGTAGCTTGAATATAAAGTTACATGGTAAATGATATCGTAAGATGTAGCTAAAAAAAGCCTTGTCAAATATCATGCATGTATATGTAAGGTAACCCTTTTTTTGATTATAACATTTAACTATAACCACAAAAAATGTCTAAGAAAAGATTTTTTATAACTTTTTATTCAAGTGAAAGTGTACATACTTTTAATACAGCTGTAGACCTGTGGTGTAACATTTTCTCATTTCAGACCACATAATTCCTTAAAGAATAAGATTCTTTATTTGAATTGTTTCCAAATTCATGTGCCTTCTCATACACAACTGTTAAACAAAGAAAAAATACTCCAGTGAATGACACATGATCTGAAATGGGATAAAATTATACCACTAGGAATAAGGTCTGTTGAAGAGAAGTTTTTGCTCAAGCTGGATGCAGACAAGACTAATCATGGGAGCAGAATATTGCCTTATATGGACATCAGTTTCTCATTGGAGTTTTGGGTTGCATAGTATCAGCTTTGCTCACTTCCTGGGAAAATAATGGGTCGTGACAATATGGCATCTCAACGACCAAACTAATTAAGGATTTTTTTTTAATAGGAAAAAATTATTATAAATATTATATGTTATAAATAATGTTTAAAAAATACTGCTTCTATATGCCTAGTTTGTGTTTTCATTGAAAAAAAAAAGAAGTTAGTTAAAAAATTAGTTAAAGGAAATGCAAATCACTTACTTGGAATCTTAAATTGATATGTACAGACATAAAATACAGAAAGGACTAAGGCATTATTAGTACAGATTTAGTAATTGTTATCTTTGAAAAGGAACTTTCCTTTATTCGAATATTCTTTAATACAGTCTTCTGTATTAGATTAACTGAACTAATCTTTGGTTTCAATTAATCAAAATTACATTTTCATTCTGGCTGTTGTCAGTCTGTTGGACAGGAGACAAATGATAAAACAAGCATGTTATTAGGAAGTGTAGTCTCAGAGATGAAAATTATTAAACACTAATTGACTGAAACTTGTCTTTGAGAATAGTGGCAGAGAAAACATGCCTAAGTCATTTTGTTTAGTCTTTTGTTAGGGAAATGTCAATTAAGATGGTCCAGTGACTATCTAACAAATGATAAATCCATTCAACTCTGTGGTGCAGTGCCAATTCTTTTGTCCAACACTTGCCAAACCATATCTAATTACATGTCATATGATTTGGAGAAGGCTGCAATCTAAAATAACAAAAAATATGTATTGTCTTTTAAGGAAATCCTCATGATAAGCTCTTAAGCCAGAGTTAATTTGAGTAGGAAATGTTTTTTTCTTTTATTTATACAAAGTAAGCCTGGCTTTAACAACTATGTTGTTCCAGATGGCGAAATGGCTTTTGACATTGGCATGAATGTATGTATTTGCAGTGGCAGATCCAGAACGATTTGAAGGGGGTGACTGTTACCTAAAAAGGCATCACATAGTGCCCTTTTTAGGTCTTTATTCTTATTTATTTTTCTTCATGAGGTTCATAGTGGTGATCACGAATAGTCACCCAATTCACTCCCCTCCCCCTGGATCTGACCTTCATTTGCCAGCTTCAGTACTCATTCAACCACTTATGACATATTGTTCTTTCTGTCTCTTTAGTTTTTTGCTTGTATTTTGTTTTTACTATCGAATTTTCCTTAAACAAAGTTGCTAAAAAGATTCACAAAATTTACCTAATGGAATACTTTTTTAACTAATGCTCCTTGAGGTATATTAGCTTCAAATCATAAACAATTCCTATTGAGCAATGTGTTTATTACTTAGCAGCATATTAAGGAAACTGAAAAATGAGACATACCAGCACTACAGCTTCTTTTTTTACTTTCATCCTCTTTCATGTTGTCTTTTTTGTCTCAGTCTTAACCCTGATAACATACCAGTGCTTTTTAATTGACTATAGTTTCCTTGTAGGGCATAAGCAATTTGTTTGTTCTATGGCAAAAGAAGTTACTCAGCTAAACAACAACCCATCCATCCCATTCACCCACCCATCTTACCTACCCATCCATTTATTCATCCATCTCATCCATCAATCCATCATTCTATCTGCCCATCAAATCATCAACTCATCCACCCACCCATCTATCCATGAATCGTATCATCCATTGACTTAATAACCAACCAACCACCAGCCAGACAGCCAACATCCCTCCCCCCTCAAATTTTTTCCAAAATTTTTCATTTTTCACTTCTCTATTTACTGAATAATTATCCAGAAGTAATCCCTCTAAATGTTGCTTATCTTTCATGTTTTCAGGTATGGATGTAACAGCCAATCAAGCAGAAATGACAGATACTGAAATCTTCCAAGTGATTTTCAACAAGGAGAATAATAAGGTGTCATTCCTAAGTAACAACGAGAAGTACTGGTTGGCCAATGGTAGTGTGGCAACAGCATCCTCCAGTGAAATCACACCCAAGGCTGAGTTTGAGCTGGAATGGCATGGCAACCAAATCGCCTTCAAAGCCAACTCCGGCAAATATCTGTCTGCCAAAGCCAATGGGCAACTTCTTGATGGCACTGATGAAGTCTCTGCCACAGGTTTATTCACAGTTGAGCTTGTTAACCGACCACTTCTAGTCCTCCGTGGAGAATTTGGGTTCGTTGGGTGCAAGGGTACCACCAACAGACTCGAGTGTAACCGTGCTGCCTATGATGTCTTCCGCATGAAGGTTGAAAATGGTTTCTACACCATTTGCAACAAGAAGGGCAAATACTGGCGCACAGAGGAAGATGGAAGCATTTCTGTGTCTGCTGATGAAACTGGTGCAGATAGGTTCCAAATTGAATTGAGAGGACGTAATGGCCTATGTATCAAGTCCCCGAATGGATGCTACCTCAAAGGAGAGCAAAATGGTACTTTTAATGCCAAAGGAACTGAAGTTAAAGACACCGTCTGGGAGTACTAAATTCCAATTCTTCAAAAATGCAGAGATTTACCAACGTGAAATAATTGACAATATGCAAAAATATACTAGAACTTAAATTTAAATGAAAACAATGCATTTGTAAGGTAAAATATCAGTTGTAGTTAAGTAATTTGTGAGACTCATAAGTTTACAAACGTTGACAATCTCTCGACCTAACTGAAATTTAAGAAATGTTCGACTGAGCTATTAATAAAGAGCTAAAAGGTTTCAATGAATTGCTTAAAATTTAAAGTAAAAGATGTTAGGACTATTAGATCCAGCTTCCAGGCATTTGTTTATTATTCCTTCGATTTTGAAGAAATGTTATTGAATTATTTTTAAAACATGATATACGCAAACCACACTGCTCTATAATTTGTTTGACTATTATTGAATTATTTTGAAGTTGTAGGTATTTGAAAATTTTCATGTTATTAGGATAATCAAATATGAATTAATTATATACAAAAAATATTAGCTTATTTCTTATTAGGTTGTAAAATTGGACAATTTTTATAATAGCGTGTAGTATTTGTAAACTGAGTAGAATAAATGGATAAACTAAGTGAAAGAATTGTAGATGGGATGGCCGCAATGTTGGGTGTTTAACAAAATATACATGGTGGCCATGTTGGATGATATAACAAAATACATGACCACCATGTTGGATGATATGACAAAAGACATGGCCACCATGTTGAATGATATAACAAAAGACATGACCACCATGTTGGATGATATAAGAAAAGACATATTCACCATGTTGGATGATATAACAAAAGACATGACCACCATTTTGGATGATATAACAAAAGACATGACCACCATGTTGGATGATACAACAAAAGACATGGCCACTATGTTGGATGATATATAACAAAATACATGGTCACCATGTTTGATGATATAACAAAAGACATGACCACCATGTTGGATGATATAACAAAAGACATGGCCACCATGTTGAATGATATAACAAAAGACATGACCACCATGTTGGATGATATAACAAAAGACATATTCACCATGTTGGATGATATAACAAAAGCCGACCACCATTTTGGATGATATAACAAAAGACATGACCACCATGTTGGATGATACAACAAAAGACATGGCCACCATGTTGGATGATATAACAAAAGACATGACCACCATGTTGGATGATATATAACAAAAGACATGGTCACCATGTTGGATGATATAACAAAAGACATGACCACCATGTTGGATGATATAACACAACACATGACCACCATGTACAATGTTTTATTTGGTTCATTCGTCTGTAAGCGAAATAGAAAGTTCCACTACTTCTACGATGGATTACAGAGTTTCGCAAATGGATTTATAAAATTCCCTTGAAATCTTATGTTTCCCACGACCTTGTTAAACTAGATTCTAGTTTTAGTGATTTCGAGGCGATCCCCAAACGTTTTTTTACGCGCATCGTTTTCTTTAACCAGAGTCTTCCCGCGTCTATGAACACACAAATACTTGTACAACAATTCATCAAACGTATCACAATAATCTTGCTCCATTAGCAATGACTCTAATTTATCAACGCGAAGTAGCAGTTCGTTGAGCTGTCCATGTGCATGTGAACTATCGAAAGTTTGGTTTTCTCTATCACTGATAGATTCTGAAATGGTATCAGTTCTGTCCATAGTGAATCCTCGTTTATTAAGAAAACGCATCCCCGAAAGAGCTTTCAGTTGTTCTACCATAAAGTCAACTATTTCAAAGTCATTCTTGAGTTTTTTGTTCGATTGCTTCACCTCTTGAAACGAGGAAATAACGAGAACTATAAGGATGTTGAGGAGCAAAAACTTCATCACAATCATGTAAAGGATGAAAGTTATAGCTCCTAGAATCCTGAAAGGGTTCATGAATTCCTCAAAACTGAATTTGCCAAGAATGACACTGAGAAGCTTTTCCATGGAACGAATAAAGGTGCTGAACGAAAGATATTCGCTCCCGAGCATGAGAAAATACAGCTGAGAAAACGCAAAGAAAACAAGTAAAAAGATGCACCAATAGCTGCCAAGATCTTTTGCTGCATGCTTCAAGGTGTGCGCAAGGATGTACATTCTTTTGTTAAAGTTCAAAAGCTTGATAATCTTGAAGAAAGCAACGAACACCGTCAAAGCCATGAAGTTCTCAAACACCTGTTGCCAGGTGGAAATATAATGAAAGTTTGTAAAGTTACTAGGGTCGCTAAGATACTGTTGTAGAGTCCATTTTCTTATCCCAAAGCAAATAAAATAATGTGCAATAGTGACCCAAGATAATATGATAATGATAATTTCGATCCAGACCCATGATGACTTGAAGTACTGACAGCGATTCTTGTATATACTTTTTCCTTCTCGATAGGTGAAGTAGGTGACAAAAAGGAGAAAGAACACTTCCATTGCGACGACGAAAAGCTGAAAGTCTCCGACGTATCGATACAAGCGATACGTGAGGAACTCGTGCTTGATAGTAAAGCCTCCCGATTGCATAAATTCTATCAATACTATGCAAGCAGTGAAGAGATTGCTTGATGGGTTATACAAGTTGAATTCAACAAAAACAGCCTTGGAAAATTTATCAATCCACAACTGGTCTTTAGCCTTGTGGATTTGCTGTAACGCTTTGTAGTAAATCGGAGAAAACTTCAGCACATATCCACCACCAGAGTACGTCTCGATGTTACCAATCACAGGAAAGCCTCGTAGTTGAGTTGCGCTGCTGTAATGCCAAAGAGGATCATGGGAAGGATTGGATGTGTTGGTGGCTACCCATCCTGGTAGGTAGCTGTTTTCGTCTTCGGATGTCATGGAATATGGCATTGTGCATTTGGTTAAAAGAAAGCTGGCACCATCAGGGACTTGGCAACCACCTGAAATAAAAAAAGGTAAGCACATTCAACTGGCTTGTTGGTCCACATTGAGCTATTTCAAAAATGGTTTGTGAAGGATTTGTTGCATGTTGGATACCAAGCCCAAAATACACGAAGGGTAGGTAAAGGGCGCACTTTCGAGCGCTTATGGATGAGACACTGGTTTGGAAGAATGGACTACTTCGACGATACGGCGGCCATCTTGAATGACAAGACAATATGGGTCATCTAGGGGGCAAATGTAAAGCTTTGTTACAGTAATGGCGTCGACTGATATTTACGATTCATGACAAGGCATTTTCACAAGAGATGAATTTTTAAAAATGGACCGTTCCACAACTGAGAAAGATTCTCAAAGATCGTGGGGTCCGTAACAGGATCTTAGTTTGGTTTTGTCTCCTGAATGACCCGTAATGCCTTGCGATTGAAGATGGCCGTGGTATCGTTAAAGATGCCCATTGGGCAACCAATCACTGCGTTATTGAAGTAAAATACATTATAGTTACTTTTTACGATTCAATCGCAAAACAAAAAACAAAAAACAAAACAAAACAACAACAACAAACAAAAAAAAAAAACAAAAAAAAAAACAAAACAAAAAAAAGAAACAGTAAAGGAAAGCACAGCAAAACAGGACAAAACAAAAAGCAAATCGATACGAAACGAAACTAATAAAATAAGATAAAGCAAGGAAAATTGTTTTGGGAGACTTTGAAAACCAGCAAAAATACAAACCTTTTTTAATCCTCAATTGCCGTAGCCTAGCTACTCCTACGCTCATTCCAGAACCGCCATCAATGAATGGAGTGGGTCGACCTGTGTAGTAATACCATTGAATGTTGTACATGATCGGCAGTAACACGTTCTCTAGCCATTGCCATACATCTGCAACCTTGGACGCCTGGAGAGTTAAGTAAAAGTTTTTTAAAGTTACTGATACAAGCTTTGCTTACTCTCGCCCGCGTTGAAAAGACAATTTTCAATATTGTGGTATCATCCATCCCATCCATCCCTCCATCTCTCCATCCCCCCATTCCTCCATCCCTCCATCCCTCCATCCCTCCATTCCTCCATCCCTCCATCCCTCCATCCCTCCATCCCTCCATCCCTCCATCCCTCCATCCCTTGTTGCTATCGGTATCTTGGTCCCAAATCTAGTTTTATCGACTCTGTTAATTTTGACTAAAAAAGTTTACCTTTTGAAATTGGTCCGGTCGATATCCCTTTGACAATCCGCTATAATTCGTCCTCATCACTAATCCTTCCACCGATTCTTTCTGCAAGAAAGAGCTCTTATCCCTCTGTCCATACGATATCAGTAAAATTATCAACAAGAAAAACATATATGTCACAATATCTGAAAGAATAACAGCCATCTGTTTTTCTTGGAACCTTTTCTTTCTCGCCATTTCGAGAGTGTCCTCAGAAGGTATTGTGACGGGAACACATGGGGCTTGGATTGTCGTGCAATGCATTGATTGGCTCTGGGTCAAACGTTGTCTTTTTCCCATATCGCTTTCCTTATCCGAGTGATCGTTTAAGTTCGGTTTCTTTATAATAAATGCAAAGATGACAGCGAAAACGATGACTTTTAGGGGTTGGCTGACGAAAATATCTTGAGTGACGGAAACAAACATGGAAAAAAGCCACTTTTCTGAAGTTCGTCTGCCAAATTCTATCCCATACATTAGGGTGACAGCTGTAGATGTAAGTGAAGTGACAGCGATACCTGCCCATCCGATGTAGAAGCACCAATACGGAAGACCTCGAAAAGCTTTTCTTTTTGTCTCCTTTCGTTCTTCCTCCTTCATGGAAGGTGCTATTAAATTGTTGCAGCAGTCTTCCCTGCTGCTCTCAACTTGTTTTGAACTCTTCGAAATACGAGGAATGACAAAGACAGCCGCCAACCTCAAAGGTAAGAACCCAGCTCTCGGGTGTTTAAGACTGTTATGATTTTTACAGCCTTCCTGTTCCATTTGGCTCAGCTGCAAAGAAGACGATCTTTCGTTCTTCAGTGGATGATAGCTACTTGGCATGAACGTGGGTACGAGTTTCATAGGTGTTACTTTGTTGCTGTCTGCTTTCTGTTGCTTCTTAGGGATATCAGGAGACCTTCTCAGCTTACTGTGACGGAAGATTTGAACTAGAATAAGGTTAATAGGAAAAACTACGAGGCTGCTCATGATGCCAATGGAAATCTGTTCCCAGGAAAATTGAAACGGTCCAAGATCCACTGCAGTGTAGCTTCCCTTGTCTTTTTCGTACCACATAGCGTTGGCCATCATCGTGCAAAGAAGAAGAGAAAGGCAACAGGAGACTCTCTGGACGCGAGTGAAAGGACTATGCGGTGGTCGCCAGATAACAGAAAACCAAAGATGCGAGTCAGTCAAATCTTTTTTGGTTTTCGCCAAGAACATTTGAGAAAACTGCGCCATTTCTTCTTCGCTGGTAATGGGTAGAACTCTATCGATCATCCCGTCTCCTTCGTCTACGGCAAACCATCTGTTACATAAAAAATGGGAGATCTCTCCAGTTTGAATATCGCGTACTACAATGTGTTTTAGGAACAGAGCCGGGTCTTTGCCTTTGTTGTCATGCCATATTCTGATATGTAAAAGTGGCCCTAGTGATTCTTTAGTCGTGAGGAGAAAAGACGACGCTGTCCCTCGTTGGAGTGTCCTGTGAGATGCGTTGTCTGTCAGGAGGTAAGGTTCACTGTCGTGGAGCTCTCCGTATATCATTATTGCTGTATTGGCTGTCGTGCCAGCGTGCCTGCGAATTCCTGTAGTTACCGCTACTTCGTAGATGTACTTGTTACCGGGCTGGTTACTTGGGCTAATCATCACTTCGGTCTTGAACCATAAAAATGAAAGAAGATAGTTGAAAGAAAGAAATACTACCCGTTTTTGTCAAGCCCTGGGTGGATCTAAGTCAGGGCATGGCTTACTCACAGATAGAACCCTGAAACAACCTCTGGGCTGATCAAAGTCAGGGCACGCCTAACTCACAGGTCGAACCCTGAAACAACCTCTGGGCTGATCTAAGTCAGGGCATGGTTAACTCACAGATAGAACCCTGAAACAACCTCTGGGCTGATCTAAGTCAGGGCACGACTAACTCACAGATCGAACCCTGAAACGACCTCTAGGCTGATCCATGTCTTAACACGACTAACTCACAAATCGAATTATCTCACATATGATGCCTGATCGAGAAATTGAACCCAAACCCAAGAGATGAAAAGCACGTTACTCCTACGCCTGCTTTGATTCTCAGAAGTTGTGACAAGAATGACCAAGTGAAAGAAGACTTACCTTTAGAACATCACGTTTATCAGCACGGCGTGCCCATAATATCGCTAATGCATAGACCAACCATATAGTGCATAGTACAGCCAGGACAGGCAAGTAGTATGAGGGGTCAGAAATCCTCAAAGCGATTTTTTCAAGATCCAAACTGTTAGGGGGAATAAATATCTTGCTTCCAAACCAAGTGAGATGGTTGCACAAGCAGTGAATACGATGCTGATTCGTTTGGGGAGCAACCTATCAAAATAAAAATAATGATCTTTATTGCAAAAATAAATAAAATAAAATATATACTTGCTCCAGCAACGCTCTCTCACATCAATGATTTTCAGAGAGGTCCTGGACAAAAAAAAACGAAAAAAACAATGACAGAACTGCATTTGTACTCTAGCTTTGAAAACAGTAAATTAAGGCTTGTGGACGTAAGGGGAAGGCTTCGATTTGTGGCAGCCCCCTCCAAGAATTTGAATTTTGATTTTGATTTTGATTTTGATTTTGATTTTGATTTTGATTTTGATTTTGATTTTGATTTTGATTTTGATTTTGATTTTGATTTTGATTTTGATTTTGATTTTGATTCTGATTTTGATTTTGATTTTGATTTTGATTTTGATTTTGATTTTGATTTTTGATTTTGATTTTGATTTTAATTTGATTTTGATTTTGATTTTGATTTTGATTTTTGATTTTGAATTTTGATTTTGATTTTGATTTTAATTTTAATTTTGATTTTGATTTTGATTTTGATTTTGATTTTGATTTTGATTTTGATTTTGATTTTAATTTTGATTTTGATTTTGATTTTAGTTTTGATTTTAATTTTAATTTTGATTTTAATTTTAATTTTGATTTTGATTTTGATTTTGATTTTGATTTTGATTTTGATTTTGATTTTGATTTTGATTTTGATTTTGATTTTGATTTTGATTTTGATTTTGATTTTGATTTTGATTTTGATTTTGATTTTAATTTTAATTGGTTTCCATTTCATATATTTATATATAACTGAGTATTACATGGTATATATTAATTTCATACAATGTTTTTGAGAGGAAAAAGTTTGAGAAATTCCTTAAAGTTTCATTTTGGCATAACAGAAAAGCCCTTCTTGACTGAATGGTTTTCTCTTTCGCTTATATTCATGTAATTCCGGATTTGGCGGGAACTTTCGCACCATTATTTCTCAATTGACACGGTTTTCTTTGTTATTCACAAGGCTTTATTTTTGTTATAACCCTCATAAATGCGAGGTCAATATATAGTTATTAACCCGGTTAATAACTATATATAGACCGTTCGCATTTGTAATGAGCAACATTTGATAGAAAACCTTCTCAATTGATAAATGAAATACTTAATTACCTCGAACGTCGGCAAAAAGCCTATACATCCCTCGGGCCTGCGGCCCTCGGGATGTATATGGCTTATTGCCTCCGTTCTCGGTAATTAACTCTTACAAAATGCAGACGCGCGCCAACAAACGCGGGAGCTCTCGCTAAGTCAATAAGCTCAAACCATGAAAGCTGTTTTCTAGGGTACGCTCAAAATGCATCATTTTTAGGTGGAAAACTAAAGGAAAGGGAACTTTTAGAAAAACGTTAAGAAAAAATCTTCGGTACCTCTTACTGTCTGATATTTCTATTTTTAGATTCAAACACTTCTGTCCTCAGCTTTTACCTGACAACCGGTATTACTCCAATTTTGCTTTCCCTCGTCCCAATACAAACAGTTGACCACATTGACTGTTACATTAAAGATGACAGAGGTATTTCTCTTCTCATCACACGAAATGTTTCGGGATCTATCCCGTGAGATCCCGAGAAAGTAATCCCCAGTCCCGTTAAGCATTTCACTTGTAAGTAAAGTCTTAAATGTTCCATTCATTTGACTTATTTTCCAGGAATGGTTGTGTTCCACGAAGTCCGGATGGTTGTTTTTTCTCCACATCAAAATGCAATGGCTGTAATGTTTGGTGTCTTGTGAGGAACAGTTTGCTTCCAGGTAAATAGATGCGTCTTCTTCCGTTACTTTGATTTTATATACTGTAATGTTTATACATTGTTCGTGATCCAGAACACCGCTGATGTTGCTTTGGAGCTCTGTTGTTTTAGCATTATTCAAGAAAATAGAAATAGGCTGGGACAAATTATTGATAGGAATGGGATTGCCACTTGGGTCTTGTAGCTCTAGACTCGATACTTGACTGTTAATCGGCGTTAGGCCTTGGTTTGGGAAAGGCGACTCCTTGACTGTCAAAACCTGTGGAAGCCAAGAAAATCGTCGGAATGTTTATTTTTTTTATAGATTGAAAAGAATTAACCCTTTAACTCACTCATTTTTTTTATTCATTTCATTTCACTCAAGACACGCATGTCGACATTTATTTTGCCAGCATACATTTGTTTGTAAAAGTTGTAAGAACAACAACAACAACAAACAAAACAAAACAAAACAAAACAAAACAAAACAAAAACAAACAAAACAAAACAAAACAAAACAAAACAAAACAAAACAAAAACAAACAAAACAAAACAAAACAAAACAAAACAATATTAGATTTTTCTTAGGTATTAGGTATTAGGTATTTCCTTTCAAGCGAACCGTTGTTTAAATATGATTGAACAATCTTCGTTTCATCCTGGACTTACCTTAGCATCAACGAATTCAAACCCATTCGTTTTGTCTTGTATTCCGTCCGATGGCAAAGTGAAAGTCGATCCTGTTCGGTCTAGATTCATACCACCGACATCACTGGTTGGTTGTCTCTGGACAGCTATTTCGAGGTTGCCGCTTTGTACGAGACTTGGCGAATCACCGGGTTTTTTTCGTCGTACCAATGCACGTGCTGTTTGATCTGCTCCATTAAGACACGTAGTGGCTGCCTGCTGGCTCTAAATTATGAAATAATGAAAACTTTATTGAGATTTTCCCGAAATACAATCGTAAATCTCGCTACGTATAGGTAATTACAATATAATAATAATAATAATAATAATAATAATAATAATAATAATAATAATAATAATAAAAAAATTCTATTGGTTCGTTGATTTTGTGCGATAGATATTCAACTGTTGCGATATCCTTACCTCCTTCCTTCCTTCCTTCCTTCCTTCCTTCCTTCCTTCCTTCCTTCCTTCCTTCCTTCCCTCCTTCCTTGCTTCCTTGCTTCCTTTATTCCTTCATTTTATCCATTGTCCACATTTTCCCATCCTTTTCCCATCCATCCATCCTCCACAGCTATCCATCCATCTACTCCATACATCCATCACTTTTGTATCCGTCACTTTTGAAAATTTTCTCGATACTGATTGGTTAACATTGTTTTACAGATCAGCTAGATTCGTACTCACGACCTAAATCAATAAAATCGGGTCCCTATTTTGTACCCCTGTTTTGACCTTGCCCCTATATGTATGATATTTCCTATACCTTTCTTAACATTTCCTGGCTCTTGATAGCATTACTGTTATCCATCCAATCAATCTGCATTTTTTCGTCGTCTCTTGCCTTGTTTGACGTCATCTTTGACGAATCCAGAACATCGGACAAACCTTTGACAATGGCATCAGCTTCTTTCTCTATTGGCTTGTGCACATGTTTTTTTGCTAGTGTCGATGCCATGTTTTCATATCCTTTTGCACCATAGACCTTAACATACATTATTGTGTTAGGAGTGTACCTAATTAATAAGCTAATTAACATCAAAAATAAAAAAACGTGCCAAATGAATTGCTGGGTTTCAATCAGCTGATAAAAGTCTTTTAATCTCCTTATCTGATCCAAATGGTGTTCACTGACCACTGTGTGCGGTCAACCAGAAAGAATTCCATTAAAAACTTGAGATTCGGCTGATGCACATTCCACACAAGACAGGAAATGACGTCAAGTGACACCAACCAATTACTTTACCTGTTAGTCTCCTTGGCATTAGTTTCGGTCCCAGATCCTCCCGAGCCCTCTCCACTTAGTGGGCCCGGGAGGATCTGGGACCGAAACTAATGACGGCTACGAAGGAGAACTATTTACCTGTGCGTCGGACGTTACTTCATTTGTTATTTTCGTCGCACTTCGTAGACCTCCTAAAACTTGTCTAAGACTTGGAAAACTTGAAATTGTTTTATTTGAAAACTCCTTGGTGAGAGTTGTGCGAACCTGTAAACAAACACAAAGTATGGTTGCTAGGAGTAACAGTGACGACCCTCGCCTCTCGATCTCTGTTTACATGTTTATTACTTCAGGCGATGGTACAGTGAAACGCGGTACATCAGAAGTGCATTAACACACCTTTTCTCTCTCGCCTTGTCCTTTAGATTCAGTTTGTGCCAGAGAATCTTCATTCAACACAGATGATATAGTCGTCATGAACTGGATTGCCTGTTGGTCATCACCGCGGTTGTACATTTCTTCCAGAATGCTTGAGGGACCGTTAACGTAGCTGTTGAGTATGGCACCGATCGGTCCATCATCCTTACTAAACCCCATCACCTGATTCATTGGAAGCGAAAAGTAAGAGAAATCATGTATCTACGTATTGTCGTCTCTCCTCTTTCTCCCCCTTTTTTCTCGCCCTTCTTTTAGGCGGGGAGGAGGGAGACTGCCGATGTAGAGCGTTTCCTTTAATACACCGCCGTCCACAACCGTACGCGAATGAAACCAGTTTTAAAACCGGTTGTTAACCGGGTACACGTTGTGCGCATCAAATGTAACGTTTGACGAGAGCGGCAGTCAAAATCATGACGGCGTTGTTAAGTTACGCCACGCAGGCGCGACAAGTATAACGTCCTACATCGGCAGAGTCTATTTGTCTCACTCCACCAAAACAAAAGGAAAATAGGTTTTGCTAGCAGGGAATGACAGACCCTTTGAGCGTTCTTCGCACTGCAAATTTTAAAGTAATTACATATGAGCACTAAACCTTCCGATTAAAACTACAGTCGCGAATATTGAGAGTTAAAAAAGGAAAACTATTTTGGAAGGAACCTTCCAAAACCCTAGTTCTAGAGACTCCCCCTTCGTCGCTCTTTTGCCTCGGTAAACATTTTGGTCTGGCTACGGCCCTGTATTTACATGTATGAACTTACGGTCGCATGTAAAGGAACTCTCTTTCGTGATCCCAAGACATCAACAATATCAACGTGCAATCCTAACGTGTAGTTCTCCGATTCTTGTCCATTTGGAAGGTACAACAAAGGTGACTGCGGTTGCCAACCATATGCCATCATGGTCGGTCCAGTATCAGGATCAATATAGTAATACTCATACCACAAAGGGCTATCCTCATCACCCCATCCATTGCATTTTATTTGAAACGTCGTTTCAATGACTTTTCCATGGCTTGGAGATATACTACAAGCACCTCCTTCAGGAACATTGTCCGTTTTAAGGCGATAATCATTGCTCAGTCTTACACCATTAATTATAGCCTCTAATGACACTGTATAAGTATGATTAGGCTTGAAATCTCCTTGGCTAATGACAAACTTGTAGGACTCAAAGGGAAGCGACCTTTTCTTCACATTATGTCCACTTGATTGAGTCAGCTTCCAAGTGCAGGAGAGGTTTTTGTTTTCTTGGCAGGTTGTGGAGAAGAAAACAACGGCTTTGTTCAGATGGACTTTTTTATCACAGTTCTGGATACATCTGTCAATGAGATTATTAATAAGTAATAGCTAACAACAATTTTATTAATAATAAATAATTATTGATTATTACTTATTATCAATTATTATCAATTATTAAAAATTACTGTTATTAATTAATTATTATTTATTAATTATTCTATTTTTATCTCATCCCCCCATCTGTATCCGCATCGGAAGATTCGTATGTCGTTGTAGAATCACTATATAGATATTTCTTTTTCATTGAAAATGGTATATAATTTTCACCGCGCCAAAACAGCCATTCGCCTCATACACGCGTTTAAGTTTTGGGAACACGAGTTTTGCCGAGGCTGTGATTAAGCTACCGGACTGAGCTGTTATAATGGAGAAACGTCGCCGAAGGGGAGGTGGGTGGGGTCAAAAATCCGTCTAGCACTGACTGGTAAAGCGAACCAGAGCAAATGAGGTCGAAACCTTGGATTTTCTCGCTTAAATACGCAACTGCCGACCCGGGGGCATTCATAATGCTTCTCACCTAGGAATCACACCCAGAAAGTCATGATAACATTCCGCGCGTACTCGTTTCATGGCTGCTTTAGGGGTGAAAATAGAAATAGCTTACCTGAAACACAATGAGTGGAAGTTGCCACCTACAACATTGATTGTCTGTTTGGCAGAGGCTTTTCTTGTGCCTTTTGTAACTTCGACAAGAAAGCTACACTCGCCGTTACTCAACCGCATTTTGGGGACATAAAGGATTGAGTTATTACGTGGTATATCATCTCCTATCCACGAATCATTCCCCTTGCAATCACAAGACCACTTGAAAAACAGCGATGAACTGTCTGTTGCCGAGGTGCCTGGATCGTAAGACCTCGATGCGTTAAAAACAACCTCACGCTCACGTGACACCGTGCGTACATGACCACAGTCAATCAGTGCAACCAGATCTGGCTCACGGACCTTAACGTACCCAATTACAGACTTCGAAATGCCATGTGGATTCACCTTCACCATAGCAATCAATTTGTTCAATCCATAAGGTAAGGTATAGGATGGAAGGACCAATTCCCTACCGTCCAGCGAAACTTCTTCAGGTATTTTGACCATCCTCTCAGCCGTTGATTCGTTGGCAACATTAGAAATCATCCATGTGTAAGAGAATGTACCTGCAGCATCACAGCTTGCGTTTACTCGTGTTGCAACAGAATATTCATACTGTGGGAGTATGATTGGCGCCGAGCTGGAGTCACGTGACCCGCCCTCGATAGTGACGTCATGTATAGTGCATGAGCCATCTACCACTAGGAGCGTACTGTTTATAGTTTTATTTGGTCCAACCAGACTTGAAATATGGATAGATATAGTGTATTGTCGTGGGGTTTTGTATTGGTGTATCAGTGATATGATCGATGGCGATGAGTTAAGAAGTTCCTTTGCTTTAGGCACACCTTCGGAAGGAATCGTATGAAATAAATAGATGATGGGAATAGTCCCCTTCACAGTTCCCTGCGCCATCTTGAAAGGTAGCCGTGTCTTTGCATTGAAGTGAGACGAACGGTGAGCTTGCAATGATAGAGACATGTGAATAATTGTTCAAGGTGTTAAAAAAGGTCTCTAACACTGCAAGCTCACCATTCGTCTCGCTTCGATGCAAAGACACGGCTACCTTTCAAGATGGCGCAGGGAACTGTGAAGGGGATTATTGAAGTGTAAACTTGAGATTAGAAAAATGCAAGGTTTTGATCCGAACATTCTTTTAACTATCTTTTGTGTTCTCTTATTTACTTTCCTGTTTTTCTTTTTCTCTTTATTTTTAATTCTCATTTTTCCTTTTTCCTTTTTGTTTTGTTACTCTTTTTTCTTTCTAAATTTCATTTTAGTTCGGTTATCCGTTTATTTGTATCCGAGTCTAAAACCATTCAATTCATAATTCACACTTACCTTCTTCTCCAAAATCGACTTCGTAAGTTACGTTGGTACCCCGAAGGACCTCAAATCCAATCTCAACTTTCAAGTCTTTTCGAAGTTCAAGCTTTGTAATCCTGAATCCCTTTACCAACTCCTGCACCGTAACTCGACAGGTACGAGAAAGATTACCATTGCTGCTTGTCACTTCGCTAGTTACTGAGTAAATGTCTGGACTTTTGAATACATGGTATAAACGTCTCCTCGCTTTAGAAAGCACTGACGTATCTATTTTCCACGAGTAAGATAACGGTGCACCAGAGGTTAAATATGCTTCAAATACTACCTCTTTTCCAACAGCACCATAATTTGGACATACAAGGATCAAATCTGTGACGGTCAAGTTGGGAGTTATTGAGGAAATTAGGATATTAGTGGTGGAGGGGGAAATGCTTGAGGTTTCCATAACAACAGCTGACGTGACATCTATTGATGTTGCACTAATATTTAAGGTAGCTAAGGTAGCTGTTTCCATGACGATGGTTTTGGTTGGATAAATAGATATTGTGGTGGTTGCGGTAGCAGAAATGTGGTGACGAGAAACCACAAAAGTAGAATTTTCAAACAACGAGGATACTTGGTTACTGACATTAACACTAACTTCATATTCATTTGCCCTTTCAAATTTGTAGTCTATGGCGCAGTTTCCAGATGGAAAAAACGTGTCATCTTTGTCATTTATCGCCCAACGACATTGACCCAAATCTCCTGTAAATATTGCCTCGAAGTTACACATAGTTCCGATAGAAATATTTCTAGAGCAGTTGGTGTGGATTTGAACCCCAGATATTGCTTCTAAAACTTTTACATTCTTCTTTATATTCAGTTCTGGATGATTTTGCACAGTGCATTTGATATTCTCAGCCTTATTCTTACCGCTAGCGAAAGTATGGTACACTAGTTCTACACTGGAATTCTTCAACATTGTTTTCCCATCGCCAAAATCTAAAATTGTATCGACCTTTTCAGGCATGTCAGCACCTTTTCGAGCCGATAGATTAAACTTCTGATAAAACGATTGAGGTGTGCCTTCAGGCCATAGAACCTGGCAGCCTAT
This sequence comes from Actinia tenebrosa, assembly GCF_029948245.1. Lineage (NCBI taxonomy): Eukaryota > Metazoa > Cnidaria > Anthozoa > Actiniaria > Actiniidae > Actinia > Actinia tenebrosa. The sequence goes on from NW_028292569.1 coordinate 28,522,044, forward strand.
AGCTTGTGGGACCCCTGCCTTGACATACATTGGTATTTGGATACATAGAGGATTCGGGATTACGAGTGTTGGGATGGTCGCTCCTTCGTAGGATGCGCTGTTATGCGCATAAAGTGTGGCCTTAAATTTCCCTAGGTTTTGAAAAACATGCGAAGCAGTTGTCGATTTGTTGACGTACGGTTTCTTCGGATCCTCGAATATCCAATGATATTCAACAAAGTTTCCTTGAAGGATACTCGCGTTGTAGAAGGTCTCAGCATTTTGATAAGCAAATTCAGCATACTTAATAGAAGCTCTAAGGCCCTTGACTTGGATTCGAACTGTTGTACTCTTTGAAACATATTTTTCAGAAACCAGGTTAGAAATTTTGAACGAAATCCCCACCACTTCACTTTTATGAAAGGTTACCATTACGTGGTAGTCCAATCCTTCAGTTTGATTCCCATTTATGAAAGGCGAATAGACGATATCCCTATTGGGAAGCTTTAAGATACAAGTTAGATTTGTCCCCTTGTCTGCTTTGATTATCACTTCACGACTTTCATTAACCACCATGAAGTCATCAATTCGATACCACGTACCACTCACTGGCACTTGCACGACGACCGTTTCATTAAACCTTGAATTTTCCACTGTAGAAATCAAGTTCCGAATCTTTGAACGTACAGAAATTATTTCAGCTTGGCTATGGCAGAACGTAAAGCTTATATCCATAGGAACGAATCCGTGAACGCGAAGAGCAAAGGACACATTTTTCCGTGTTACATTTCCTTGAGTGGAAAACGGTTTCCAGCTTGAGGCGAATGAAGAGTAGAGTACTTCGTGGTTGTGGTTTTGACCTTGGATTGCTTGGATACATTGTGAATCATTTGAAGCCCATCCAAGGACATCTCCAAACTCTACCAAAATTGCTTTCATGGAATTAGGCACAGAAATGAAGTTATATCCAGGGTTAAGAGAGACATCTAGTGAAAAGATGGTTTCGAAGGATGAATTGTTTAGGATACAGTTCTTGTTAGTGTTGCATGACCTTATTTGGAGGCACACTTCGTTACAATTATCGTTGGATAACAGGGACCATTTCTTACATAAAAGAGTGGACAACGAACATGACATGCTGCAGTTAGATTGTCTAGTTGGTCTAAATACCTAGAAAAAATATGAATTTATACACTGTAAGCATTAAAGATGAAACATCTCTGTACAACATATATTCATATGTCTTGAAGATGGGCGGACGACTGGTGTTGATGGACATCAAAACGACGCTAGTTGTCTTTCCTAAAAGTTCGGACAAGTTTATATATATAGTTTTAGGTAGCTCAGTGTGCTCCTTTATTCCTATATTTACCTCTTTCTAATATTTATATATATGTAATTTCTCTTTTCTAACATTTTTATTCATTTTTATAAAATAACTGTACTAAATCTCGCGTTCTGATTGGTTGGGAGTGCGTGCTTTATGAGAGCCCACAACACGCTCGCGTACTTTCAGTTTCATCATTCATGTAATTGGTATTTTATAAAAGAAATAAAAAACTCCCTTGCTGTGCTGTGGGGATTTATAAAGCACTTGGGGATTGGCAGAACAATCGAGAAGTGGTCAGAAGCACTCCGCTGCGTGTCGTGCTTCTCCTAACACTTCTCTCGTGTTCTGCCAGCCCCCGCTTGCTTTATAACTGCACACAGCACGCGTGCGCGTTTTCTATTTCTTCAATGTAATTTTACACTGAGTGCACATAAAGTTGTTGTTGTTGTTGTTGTTGTTGTTCATCAGAATAGTTTACCTGCAGTTTTGCAGAGCAATTAGAAGTAGCAAAAACCTCCCAAGCCTGTAACACTGTGGTAGTGTGAAAGCGTTCTCCAGGAATAACATACGTTCCACCTTGCTGGTCATCCAAAGACGAGTTCACTTGACTGGAAACTTCTGCTCTCAGATTTCCAACGCTAACCATTTCTATGTCTAAAATATTATTCACAAATCATTAATTATTAATACGAAAATTGTGATACAATTGAGTAGCAGGCGTGTTGAGGACGCTCGTCTCTACCTAATGCCTCAACGTCCGATGATAGGATAAAACCGATCATTTTACGTGAGCACGGATAGCTTTTATCGTTGCTTTCCCATTTTAGACCACGTGTCATTCCCTGCAGTATCATCGTTTATGCTCCGATGGTGATAGCACGTGGTTCTAATCATCATCATCATCATCACCATCATCATTATTATTACTACTACTACTATTATTATTATTATTATTATTACCTTGCAACTGAAATTCTTGCTTAATTCTTGCATTTTTTTGATTCACAGTCTCCAGGTCTACCGTCATATTTGAGCCCGTGAGAACATCCATACGACATAAAATCGTGGCCATCGTCTCTACATGGGAAGGACAACTCATTCCTTGCACGACCACTCCTTGCTGGACGATGACGTCACGATATGCGTGACATCCAGACCCGTTGTGTGACTTCGACCTCAACATCACTCGATAATGTCCTGATTTCAGGTATCGATGGCTTACATAACTCGTGTTGTAAATCCTGTTTGACAGACTATAGACATTCCCATCGCCAAAATCGAGCTCGACTTCGTGGTTCTTCGTAATGTTAAGGGTAACCATTGGCGGAATTTGAAAACGGACTTCATCAAACACTTCACAATATCCAGGGAGCAACCTACTTGTGTTATAGACATGCAAATATATTTTACTGACGTCATTTCCTGTTAAGGTCACGTGAGTCTGATTGCAGTCTGTGATGTTTATTTTCGACGTGATATTGTCATGACTGCATATGCAGAGAGAGTCGTTTGAAAGAGCAATTTTGAATGCTGAGGTGGCACATGCTTCTATGCAGCTCATTTCGGTCTTGTTTGTCGATAGAGTCGAGAGGACCTGCTTCGTCGAGTTGTTATCTGGTCCGTAACTATAGCAACCAAGGAGAAGAGAATCTGTGGAATCAGTGATACAAGGATGGTAAGTGATTTTTATCATTTTATTTTGTGGTTCATCTTCCTTCCTTCCTTCCTTCCTTCCTTCCTTCCTTCCTTCCTTCCTTCCTTCCTTCCTTCCTTCCTTCCTTCCTTCCTCCCTTCCTCCCTTCCTTCCTTCCTTTCTCCCTCCCTCCCTCCCTCCCCCTCCCTCCCTCTCTCTCTCTCTTTCTCTCTCTGAGCCTAAACCAGACTAAACCAGTGGGCCTTTTATCATGATTATAATGTCGATATATCTCAGTTATAGGCTTTACGTATTTTTAACTTAAATTTAAATCTAACAATAAGCATTTTTCATTATGAGAATAGACCTATCCCGAATTCGCTTGACTGGTCACGAAACAATGGTTTCAAGTCGAGGTTGAACTTGATGAATAAAAGAATCAAGTTCAGTCTCGACTTCAAACCATTGTTTCGTGGTCAGTCAAGCGAATTCGGGATAGGTCTATTGAGTAATAAATCAAGATCTAAGTATCTCTTTAAATTCAAAGGTATTTTTCACCACCTAAAGTAGAAAACAAAAACAAAAAGAAAAGAAACTCATTAGACTAACGCTCGGGGCAGCCACAGATACTACAATTACTGCCACAAATGCTTCCTAGGATATAGCTATAATTGCTTTATATTACCTGATGATGTAGGAGCCAGTTGGATAACGTCGCCATTTACCTAAAACAAATTATTTAATTGTTAATCTAGAGTGTTTTTCAGACATCATGGCGTACAAACGCTGACAGCTCTTATATCTATTCAAAATATGTCCATCCATCCATCCGTCCGTCCGTCCGTCCGTCCGTCCGTTCGTCCGTCCGTTCGTCCATCCATCCGTCCATCCGTCCATCCATCCCTCCCTCCATCCATCCCTCCTTCCCCCCCTCCCTCCCTCCATACATCAATCCATCAATCTATCCATCAATCCATCCATCAATCCATCCATCCGTCCACCCGTGCGTCCGTCCGACCATTTTTAAAAATTAAAAATATTTCAACAAACATCCACATTACTATTGCATTCTTTCTCAAACACAGCAGAAAAGTTACAAAATAAAGTATTAATAAAAAATAATTAAATAAATATAATCCTGTTTAATTTTTGAGTGTTTTTCCCTAATCAGTTCAACATTCTTTTTGGGATTACAATTGCTTTTATGCCACGAACTGAGCCATTCCTAATATACAGTTTTCAAAATGCTGTCGGAATCGTCTCAGACATTTTTATTACTCTATCGTATTCTCATCTCTCATGTCCTTTCTTCACTGATGTCCTGTCAGCCTTCATTGATTTTATATAAACAAGTCAAAAAGGAATCGCAGAATTGGGTTATTAGTTTAAATGAAAAAATCTAGCCCACGCTTTGACATGTTCCAATCATTCTCTTTGCATGGCTCTTCACTGTTTTGCTGATTTTGTCAGTTCTTTTATACAGATCTTCCATAATGTGAGATTTTTAAATCTGGTATCCGTAACTCGATTTTATTTCATTAAAACAGCCCACACCATCCGAAACAGCACTTAAAGATCAATTAATGTAGAAAGTTTGAATGGCATAGCAGCAAAACTCCCTAAGAATTTAGTATGAATTTCTGAGTTCTGGTCTTTGAGGCCTCCACCCCACATATTAAAAGACATATCTCTTGAGGGATAATTTGTTTTTTCAAAAGTGCGCAGTTTTTTAAACATTCATATTCTTTCATATAAAAAACGGTTTGCCATGAATACTTAGATTTTAGATCTTTGTACTAATGAGATGCTGACATTATAAAAGTAATGTCTTCCAATCCTCTATTTTTAATCCAATTTTCGCGCTAAATTTTTTTTTCCAAACTTGTAAAGCCTATCCTATCTGATTTTTTGATCCGCTCTGTACCCAGGAGGCAAAACGTTCTCCAAGACCAATGCACGGTTACTATTGTATCCACTTTTATGTCACGAATAGCCCCAAGTGTAAATAAACATGCCATATTTGATTTTAAATGCCAAATGTGTCTAGCATAGAAATTCAATATTATCAGTCATTATTGTCATTGCTATTGACATGCATAATCTTCATCATCATCCCTATCATCAAATATCATTCCCTACGATTTGGCTAATGCGTAGGGTCTGGGAACGAGGATAGGGACTTTAAGATTTGCAAAATCTACGACGGCGACTTCCACCGGAAGTGTAAATAATTTCTCTTTAGGGTTCTGTTCATTGGAGATTTCATTCAAAACATTGTCAGTAATGTTAATTCCTCCATAGGAAGACAGATTTTGAAGGCTCGAAACCCCAAAGTGAAGTTATTTACACTTCCGGTAGAAGTCGCCGTCGTAGAGAAGCGCCATTGACCTTCTGGAAATGGCGCTATATAAATGTTAATTATTATTATTATCATTATTATTATTATCATTATTATTATTATCATTATTATTATTATTACTATTATCATCATTATTATTATTATTATTATTATTAGATTTTGCAATTCTTAAAGTCCCTATCCTCGTTCCCAGACCCTACGCATTACCCAAATCGTAGGAAGTCCCTAATGTGGCAGGGCTACGCCTCATGTTTGTAAACCTGATAAAATGCTACTGCGCATGCTCTTTTATCAAAAAGTAGCAAACTAGTTGTTAATACGATTAAATCGTATTCATTTTAAAGTTTACCATAGTTCTGTAGACGCGTGTGAAGTGTCTGGAGCGATTTTCCTCAGACGGTGAAACAGTTTCTAGTAGTTCTAGTAGTATGATAGTCAAATAGACACAAAAGAAAACAAAGGAAAAAAGTTCTACTAATCTCTTCTAAGGCCTTATTATACGGAGCAATTTTCACTACAGGTTGCATGGAGCATTGCAGCGTTTAACCTACAGCGCAATAAGAAAAAAAAATGTTGCGAGACAAGTTGCATCACCAGGTGATCTCGGGGAACGTGAGCAAAGAATTGTTGGTACATAGTTGATCAGGTGTCCTAGTTTCACGATAATTTCAAACCAACCAAAACTGACTACATGTATTTGACCCATAGGTAATAGTTATAAGAATAGGTAGGATTTTAAATGCATCGCGTTCATAACGTAGCTAGGGAAGCAAAGATTCATAGTTATTTCCTCTGACTACGGCCGCCATGTTTTCTCCCAGTAGATTCGATAGTCCGCCTGATGAAATCTTTTTTCGCGCGCTGATTGGCTGGTTTTTGATGGGCTGTCAAAACGAGATCACCTGGCAATAGCTGTATTCCGATGTAGTGCGATTGACCATTTTTTTCAAGTTTTAATTTTCACAGTTTTTGGGTTGATTGTATGCTATATAGTATAGATTAGTTTATTATTAACTGGTCGGCCATAGACCTACAAATAAAAAAGTTACCTTTCTAAAAACAATTCACACTGCTTTGAAGAGTTAAATGAAGGAAAATTGTTTTGTCGTTACGTATTCGTTATTGTTGTTTTGTAACAGTGATGGAGGAGGAATAAGAAAAGAGAGAGAGAGGGGGAGAGAGAGAGAGAGAGAGAGAGAGAGAGAGAGAGAGAGAGAGAGAGAGAGAGAGAGAGAGAGAGAGAGAGAGAGAGAGAGAGAGAGAGATGTCTTTTATTTAATCTCGGGAAATTTCATCAATGTACAAATTGGTTTTCATGAAAACCGAGTTCATAGGTAATATATATAAAAAATTAATAATAACGTTAAGAATATATAGACAGATTTATGAAATAAATTCTCATCTACCCCCCAAAAATATTATAGTAATTAAAGTGTTAAGGACCAACAGACGAAAGATTCCTCTTAAAAGATTTTAAATTATTGGACAGTCTGACACTTTGGGGTAACGAGTTCCACACTTTTGCACCGTCATAAGAGAGAGCTCTTTTTAAAAACTCAGTGCTGGGTTTCGGTAACTTTAAGCACTTCTCTCTACCACGAAAATCGTAGGTATTTTCTTGAAAATAAAAGAGTTCCCTTACAGATTTTGGTGCAAGTGCATTTAAAGTCTTAAACATCATTATTGCTTTATGCTCCTTTCTTCTTCTTTGTAAGCTTTTCCAGCCTAAAGAAGTTAAAATATCACTAGATCTGACATCGTAGCTGCTTTTTGTTATTATTCTTGCAGCTCTATTTTGCATTTTTTGCAATCTTTCAGCAGACGTTACTGGTAAATTATCCCATACCACGTCACAATAGTCAAACCAAGGTAAAACGAGAGCCTCATATATGGTAATAGCTGTCTCCAAGGGGATGTAATCGCGGACTCGTCTTATGCCACTCAATCCAGAAGATATTTTTTTACAAATGTAATCAATATGAGCAGCCCAAGACACCCGTTCGTCAATCACAACACCCAGAGTTTTTGCTGTAGAGACTCTAGTAATTGGTTTGCTATTTAAATATATGTGTGGTTCGGGGGTAATTTTTTTCAATTTATCGTCAGAAGCAATAAACATGTGCTCTGTTTTAGCTGAATTTAAGCTAAGTTTGTTAGCTTTCAACCAGTTATGAATATTGGAAATATCAGCGTTCACCTCGTCAAATAGAGTCTTTTGTGATGTGCCACAAGTGGTGAGACTTGTGTCATCAGCATACATTCTAGCATTTGAAAATTTGACACTATTTGGCAGATCGTTTATGTAAATAATAAATAATAATGGCCCAAGGATTGAGCCTTGAGGGATGCCGCAATCGAGTGTTCTAGAGCTAGATAAGGTATGGTTTATGTAGCATCTCTGACTACGATCTGTGAGGTAAGATTTGAACCACTTTATCGACTCTTCTGCAATCCCATAATAGTATAATTTGTGGAGAAATATAGAGTGATTTACTGTGTCAAAAGCTTTTTTAAAATCTAGGAAAGTGACACAGTTCAATTTACCTTCATCCATATTGGTAAGCCACTCCGTTGTGGCTTCTAGGAGTGCAGTAGTAGTCGAATGAAGCGGTCTAAATCCCGACTGCTTTTGAGAAAGTAAATTATTTGAGTTTAGATACTCATATAACTGGTTAAAAACTATTCTCTCGAAAATCTTAGCAATAGTAGGTAAGACCGAAATGGGACGGTAATTATTCAAATCATCTTTGTCATTAGCTTTATGAATTGGCGTAACTTTCGCAAGTTTCAAGCCGTTAGGAAAAATCCCTTTATCAACTGATTGGTTGAATAGCTTCACTAGTGATTGACTTATTACTGGTGAAGCAATCTTGATGAAATGAGATGGTATACCGTCAAGACCTGTCGCTTTTTTAACGTCAATAGAATTAATGATTTTCATAAGTTCATCAACTGATGTGTGTCGTAAGGTGAATGTTGAGCCAATTCTAATTAGATAATCATTATAAGCAGTCGGTCCATCGGGAATTAAACAAGCTAATTTAGTCCCAATTTCAGAAAAATGACAATTGAATACCTCAGCTATTTCCTTCGAGTCACACATCGATGTATCACCTGTTTTGATAGATGTTACATAAGAGCCAGATTTAGTCCTTCGTGAGAGGACTTCATTAATAGCTTTCCAGACCTCCTTTGAGTTTTTTGAATTTTGTGCAAAATGATTTTCATAATATGACTTCTTGGCTCTTTTTATCTCGTTGTTGACGCGATTTCTAATAGACTTATAATCACTCCAGTCGTCCCTCGAATTCGTTTGAGTAGCTTTTTGTTTCATTTTATCTCTATCGTACATAGCTTTCCTCAAATCAGTTGTCATCCAGGGAGACTTCTTGTTTCTTATTCGTTTTGTTTTGATCGGAGCGTGCGAGTCAAGAACAGAGAGAAATAACTCTTTCCATCTGTCCCACATGTCATCCGGGCTTTCCTTATTATCCAAACAATCCCAAGGGAGTGTTGCTAAATCCATAAGAAACTTGTCGGAGTCAAAGTTTTTAGCCGATCTAAATGAGATCTTACAGTGATTGTTGTTTGTCGGAATTGCTATTTTCCGTATTGTATAAACCAGACTATGGTCACTGATACCAATGTGAACCACTCCACTTCGGACTACCCTATCTGGGCTATTCGTTAAGATCACATCAATGAGGGTTTTACTTTTTTCAGTGACTCTAGTCGGTTCTGTGATTAACTGCGTAAGTTGAAACAATTCAGCAGTCGTATTCAAATAGCGGGTTTGCTGATTAATATTAGTAGATAATAAATCACAGTTTAAATCCCCTAGGATATAAATTTCCTTAAACTCAGAATCTATTTTTGTTAACACATTTTCAAATATATTGAAAAATGAGCGTGTATCATAGTTAGGAGGCCTATAACAGGCTAAAACGGCAAAAGACTTGCTATTTGGCTTCATGATTTCAAAACACAGGGACTCTACTTTATCATCAGTTAAGTCACTACGGTTTTTCCCATTTACGCCCTTTTTCAAGTATAAACAAACTCCCCCTCCATTGCGGTTTCTATCAGACCTATGGATGTCATAGCCTTCGATGCTCACCATTGAACTTGGGATTGATGGATCGAGCCTTGACTCATTTATGCAAAGAAGATCAAAATTTTGCTGAATGACCCATGATCTCAGTTCATCTATATGAGCTACAAGACTAGTTATATTTAAAGAGGCCATTTTAAAACCTCTAACATTAGGAATAGAATGAGGTCTATTATCACCGTCAGACTTATCAATATTAGTATTTGAGACAATACTAGAGGGATGAATAGAGGAATCTGTTTCGTCTAGTGGTTCCTTACCTTTTAATCATGCTTTAGATTTAAGATATTTATTGAAATCTTGCGCAAGGATTCCTATTCCTGCACGATTTAAATGCAGTCCTTTGGTGTTAAGTCCTTTCTCTGTTACATTATGAGAAATATAGTCCCATTCAGAGAGAGAGAGAGAGAGAGAGAGCCGACAGAAGGAGGCAAAAGGGAATAACAACGTAAAAATATAATTAAATACTTTTTCACTATAGTTCCATTTCTTTCTTTCCTTCTTTCTCTCTTTTCCCCCCGTTCGTTCTTTCTCTTCCTTTTCGCGTTGCTTTTTTCTTTCCTTTCTTTTCCTTACTTCCATTCTCCACTGCTCTTTCTCTAGCAATGATACTGTTCCAAGTCCTTGGCTACAATGTAAAATTCTTAATGATACTCAGTTACTCTAAGAAGGCAATTTAAACCAATTCACCAGAAAACATTAGCAACCATGAGCAAATATGAAAGCGAAATATTAAATCGGAAGAGATTTTCCTCTCGTTCAATTGCAAATTAAAAAAACACATCTCAGCCCAGTTGTGAGAAGAATTCTGTATTACTCGGACAATGTCAAAACTGCATAAAGAAGCTCGCTTAATATCATGTAGCTTTAGACAATGGCTACTAGATAGACCCTCGTTGCCTTACAAAGAACCTTCAATTTAAAATTAAATTAGCTTCTTTTAAACTATGTTTTGGATTGGAAAAAATATATGGACTTTACAAATACTAAGAAAGACTTACCAAGATAAAACCTAGAGCTAAAATTAAATTAGCTTCTTTTAAACTCTGTTTTGGATTGAAAAAAATATATATATATGGACTTTACAAATATTAAGAAAGACTTACCAAGATGAAAACGACCCTCATTAATACACAAATCTGAATTGCTTCCCTCATCATCCTTTAAAAATATGTCTTTATATTTTATCCAAAGTTGAACTTTTGCTTTCTATGTTTTTACAGTATTCTTGCCATAAGCCATGTAACAGCAGATTCTGGCAGAATTTTAAGACTATTATCGCTATGGGAACTCCAGTTAGATGAAAGGCCTCCGGTGCGAAGTCCCAAGAACACAGCTTGACAGGTAATATACGTAGGTGACTAATTGATCAGAACTTGGTTTTGCTAAAACTCAACCAATCAATTAACTACGTCGAAACGTTTTCAGTTTTATGAGTATCCTCAGCGTTTTATTCTTTATGACAGCATACTTAACGAGCTTAAATAAAGCGGAGTCCGATTGGTAATGTGTTTGGGGATTTATGGACTTTTTAATACATTGCTCTGTGAATTAACTCTTTGTTCGGAAAATTGAATGAAATGCGATTTGAAAAAGGAAATTGGAGAGATTCATATCCGCCAATTAACGAAATATACAGTCTCGTAGACCAGTTCAAAGTATTTATTTTTATAAATTAGAATAGGAAAAACTAAGTTCAGATAAAAGTAGCAAATTCCTCGAATGGTTGTTGTATTTCTTACTGTGTTTTTGTTGTTTTATATTTGTTTCTTAACATAAACCTAGTCTTAATATAAACAACAATTGTGGATTTGCTATTGTTAAGGTGTATTGGTTTAATTGCTATTCGGAGTAGCTTCTTTAGGTCAATGTTGTCAAGTGAACCGTATGAGTTGGGCAAAAAAGATATAATGATAGCGTAGGACCTAAAAGTATTTGAAGAAGTTGAATTTGATATTAAGGTTTTTAGTAAAATGGAAGGATGTATTGAGAAGAACTTTTTAAAAAGCCAAAAGGATAAATCAAAGTCAAAATCAAACGCATAATTTATTTGAAATTTATGGATTAAATTGAAAATGATAGAGAAAATATAATGTAATGGATATTGAGATGAATATAGCAATTGAGTTATGGTACTAGTACTGTGGAAATAGAAATGCAGAAAAAGAAATAGGAGAATATTTAAACCACCACCACGACTAGCCCATACTGCTGCTGCTGTTGCTACTCATTGCTGTTGCTGCTGTTGTTGCTGCTGCTGTTGCTACTGTTGCTACTCATTGCTGTTGCTGCTGCTGTTGTTGCTGCTGTTGCTGCTACTACCACTATACTACCACTACCACTACCACTACCACTACCACTACCACTACCACTACCACTACCACTACCACTACCACTACCACTACCACTACCACTACCACTACCACTACCACTACCACTACCACTACCACTACCACTACCACTACCACTACCACTACCACTACCACTACCACTACCACTACCACTACCACTACCACTACCACTACCACTACCACTACCACTACCACTCTATTGAAAACCACTCGATATATTTTGTAATGGCAATTGTTATGGTAGCAATTAAAAGTGGAAAAATCATTATAGTAGGATAATAGTGCCAATTATCGAGAGAGAAAATGAAAAAATAAATAACAGTCTATTTTTCTCTTATCCACGACAAACAAAAAACTAGAAAACTAATAATGATTTTAGTATTTCCTTCCTTCTGACAAACTTGTTTTGTTTGTTACATCATAGTTAACATATTTACGTATTTTCTGTAAGATAAATAATCGACCGACTGGGAAGAACAAGTTAGGGTTATCCTGACTTGGTTTGGCTCGTTATGGAGTGTCACTTAATGGGGATGATTGATTCGATTTATTTTTGTCATACAGTCAGTCATTATTTCGGAAAAATAGATTCTGTTGATATAAACTATAATTATTCTATTCAATAGAATAAAAGCAGAATGAACAAATGTGAAAAGAGAATAAGAGAAAGAAAAGGAAACAAAAATAGAAGAAAAAAAAGAAAGCAAAAAATAAAGAAAATTGAGCACTGAATAAGACACAACACAAATACAAACGACAACAACAACAACAACAAAAAAAAAAAAAAAAAAAGGAAAAAGACAAAAATACAACAAAGACAAAAAAGAAAGCAAAAGAACAAAAATAAATCTGTAATAAAATCACTGAATAAAACACAAAACAAAACAAAAACAAAAAACAAACAAAAAACAAAAACAAAAACAAAAACAACAAAAAAACAACAAAAAAACAAAAACAAAAAAACAAAACAAAACAAAAACAAAAAAACAAAACAAAACAAAAACAAACAAAAACAAAGAAAAAGAGAAAACAATCAAAGAAGAAAAAGATAAAACTGACGACAAAAACGAAAGATAAAACAGAAAAACAACTACTTAAGCAAAAACAAAAGAGAAAAGAGAGAGAGAGAGAAAAAAAAACAACAACCAAAAAAACAACAAAAAAACCCAAGAGAATAGAGCGAATTTACTTTTTTAGCATAAGATTGCTTTCCGTTTTCCTGAAAGCAAAGCATTGTGAAAAGGTGTTATGCTAAGGGATAGCGCGATTGTCAAAATCGACCTAAATTTGCAAAATGTACTTTTTCGCCTTTTTAAGAAAGGAAGTATTATTTGGCAGGTGACAACATAACAAGAATAAGCTAAGAATAGCAAGATATATTGGCTATAAATCGAGCTGCAATTCACTATGCAAAGTCGGGTACAAAGTAAAGAGAACTATTCTGTATTTCTACAAAAAGACATGTATTTGCTACAATGAGGAAAATATGTTGGTTTAGCCTGGTTTTGGCTTCTAAAAGACTCTCGTTATAACTTTCACCGCGACGCCTCAAGCTGCAATTCACTACAATATTCGGGATTCACATGTCAACGTTTTTGAAAAACTTGTCAATATATAACATCATGCATGAATAATATGAAATCTTATTAACGAAAAGTTCATTTGCAAACAAAGGAACATAATACAATGTAGCAAGAAGGATATCTTAGACAAACAAAGTACAATGGATTTGTCGAGGTCTGACATTTTCTGATATATTTTCTGTTCTTTGAATAGAAAACACAAGTGCTAATTAGTATACGCTATTGTTGTAAGTTATCATATTTGATAATATTGATAGCGAAGCAAATAAAATAGAAGTATAAAATACGGATTAAAAGAGAGAGAAAAGTGGCGATGATGGTGCAGATGGTGATGATGATAATGTGTTTTTTGGGAGAGAGAAATAAACATTTATATTGACTGTGAGAATGGTACTGGTAATGATGAAGGTGATGATTTGTTTTTGGGAGAGAGAAATAACAAACATTTATAGTGACTGTGATGATGGTGGTGGTAATGATGATGATGATAATGTGTTTTTGGAAGCTTGTTTTCCACTGGGTTTTATCCATAACTTAAATTACAGTTCCGTTCAGTGACCACGAATCAATAGTTCTCCTATAGCCAAGACTGGAGTTTCCGCCCATGACAAACTGTAGTTTTGCTATGCGCGGAAACTCCAACCCCGACAGGAAACTATTATTCGTGGTCACTGAACGCAACTGTAAAATGTAGTATTCGTAACATTTTAAATGTTATTTATGTCTGCAAAATATTTTCAAGGATGATATTGTTGCTATGGATATGTGTCTCGTAAGCCATTCTTTTCAAACCTGAACCTCAAAGGCGGATCCAGGGGGGAGGGGTGAACTGGGTGAAAGTTACCCCCCCTTTCTAATCATAATAACCTAAATCATAATAACCTAAAAAGGATTTTCATCTTTTCACGGTGTATAATTCAACCTTTTATCATTACTGTTTCATTAGAAACACCGACGCAGCTCACACTATTTTTAGCTAGTTATCTCTTCTAAAAAGGATGCTTTTCGATGCTACTGATGCCCCCCTGAAATCGCCCTGATTCCTCCACTGAAGCTCTAAACTTTTAAAAGCCTCAATCATAGAGTTTTCCCGCATTCACTTGGATTACCACAAAACAATGGCTTGAAATCGAGAATGGGTTCAACTTCGACTTCAAACTATTGTTTCGTGATCAGACAAGCGAATTCAGGAAAAGTATATTGGTGTAACACCTATTTTGAAAATCGTTTTCGCACCAAGAGCCTCAAGTAACAAGCCAAGGCTCCAGAGAACGTCGGTACTTTTAATTCTAATTGATTTATTCATGGTTCATGCAAGTGGCTATAGCTCTCCACTAATTATCATCTCAAGCAGCCTTGCTTGGAGCAATTTGTGAAGTCAATAAATGAAAATGCACCATGAATAAACTAATTACAGCTAAAAGTACCGCCGTTCTCTGCGGTCTTGTCTTGTTGCTTGAGGCTTTTGGTGCGACAACGATTTCTGAAATAGGCGTATATAAAATTCCCAAAATATAAAGCAGTGTTGTTTCTTCTTCTTCTTTAATGAGCTATTAGTGCAGCAGGAAATAGACTCCTTGCAGCACTTTGGAATGCAGCTCAATCTAGGGGACAAAACAATAGGTTTCAATTCTCAGGAGATTGGAATTCTTTTGTTTTGTTTCTCAGATCGAGCTGCTTTGACGTCACATGCAAGGGGTCTATTACTAATGATTTCTCAGTTCCATATTTAGTTATAATAAAAAAGGGACACTAGCTGGGTGGAGTTTAGTGACAACTGACAAATGCCATAAAATTTAGCTTACAACTGAAAAAAAATCTGAAATATAACTGACACAGAAAACATAAAATTTGAAAAGTTAACGAATATCTGCCCCCCTCCCCTCCCTTCCCCTTCAAGACCCTCTTGTAAACTATATTTTACTGTTATTTTAGGTATTTTACTTTTAGTCAGTTTCGCAAGAAAATAATTCAAAATTTGAAACTGTTTTTTTAAAAATCTGTTTGTCAGTTTCTGTTAATTTGTAACATTTTGGCGAGAGAATATGAAATTGAAATAAATCTATAGTCCCTATTTTACGAGGGTACCACTTAACAGCCAGTGGCTAACAAACCTGTAGCCCTTGTTCCATGATCTTATTGCTTAATAAGGGCGGTCTTATTCCAAGCATGCGCAGTATAGCCATCTTTTTAATTTGCCGACCACATACCCTGTTTTTTATGATCGCAGACTCGTGTATTTTGTACGAGTTTAGCCTCGTTTATAACTCAGCTATTCATAGATACCATTCCAAGTCTGGGAACATACTTTCCATTAATACCGTTGAATTTTCAGTAATGAAAGCGCAACCATTAGCGCAACAAGTGCCCAGGCCCAAACAAACGAATAATAGCCTCATCTAGCAGAGTTTACTAACGAAAGTGCAACGATTTTTGCGCAAAGATCAGCTCAATACGTTCCCAGGTCCCAATCAATGAATGGTAGCCTCATCCAGCAGAGTTGATAAATGAAAGCGCAACAATTTTATGCAACGATCAGCGCAACAAGTGTCCAGGCCTCCTAGTTACGAATGATAGCCAGACGCTGTGCTGAAACCAGTCGGCCGACATAGCGAACAATTAAAGACGAGGCCGCGATGGCCGCTACCAGACAAGTCGACCGGAAAGCATCGACCCAAAGACCAACAATTGCAGGGAAGCGATAGCGCAAAGTAAACAGTGCAACTATAGCGCGCGCAAGAAAGTTGAGCGCACTCTGTCTTGCCTGTTGCCGGTAAGGCAATGCATGCTAACCACAGAGAGCGAGCCAGGCCATGGCCTAGCCGAGTTGACAAAAGGACAATACAACGAATAGCGCCACGATTAGCACAGCGATCGGCGCAAACACTTAAAAGGTCCTAAGCGTCAACAGATAACCACGCCCCGTGTAACATAAAGACGGTAGCCTGCAATCGTGACTATCGAGTGGACACTCATACGACAGGAGACAGCCATCATCGTGAATGGAAGCGCAACTAGCACCACGGATATGAAAGAACTCAAGCCGCCTTAGGGATCCCGCTCCCCGAGTTAATGTTCACTGCCGCGGCATTCTCCCTAAAAGGCCTGGTCGTACGCCAAACATGCAATCCCGGCGAAATGTCTGTAGGTACGGATTGTCAGGAGTTTGTAGCTCAACAAATCCCGCCAACGCTGGGGATAGAATGATGTCAAGACCATGGAGTAGAGAAAGAAGTTTCGATCCAGCTAACCACATCTTCGGAACGATGTTTAAGCTTCTTCGGTTGACTGGTCAGAACAAGTCGGCCATCAAGTACTGGAGCTGAGGTTCGGACTCGACACAAAACGGCAGCAGATTCGCGGGAAGTATTAAAGTCATTCAAATCGATAAACTTGCTGGCTAGGATCTGAGACACAATGTGCTGGGAAAGGTGAATATCCGGTACCAGTAGCAAATGGCCGATAAAGCTAAGGAGGTAGAACTGACGGGAGAAGAGCAGATGAGGCCAACAATAAGCCTGTGGTACGACCAGCGAGTGAATTCAGGCAAGAATTCACCGTAACAAAGGCAGACAACGGGTTCGGAGTGCTAGGCAGCGAGAAAGTACTGATAAACGAGGGTACTTCCGGATCTGACATACCTGATGCCAAAGGCACTTGATGATGACTGCCAGGCGTTTAAAAAGGAACCCAAGACGTACCTGCAAATGCAGAATTCATGCCGGGGACGTTGGCCGATCTGGCCGACAATGAATGCTCAACCACTTCTATATCGCTGCCAAAATCTATGGTGAAATCGCTGATGGTGAGGCAACTACGGCTGTTGAAACCACCCGTGACAGAGGAGGGTGATAAAGTGGCACGTGACCTAATCGACCAAACACAATCATGATCACAGCCGGGCAACAAAAAATTTCACAAGAATTTCATAGTCGTAAAGAATCATTAATTTTCCCTCGTATTACTTATCATAACCTCGTATCTTTTAATTGTCGCATGGATTAATGGCAGTAATTCCTGTACAACAAGTCTCGTTTCCAGATAAGACATATTTCTATGTGCATTTATAACATTAAAATGGCCATCGCTTTCACACGCTGACACTGAAGGTTGAAATATCGTGCATCTCAGTATCGCTTGCCATCTGGTTTTACGATGGATAACATGTCTGTATTTATAGATATTCTGAAGCTTTAATTCCTAAAGATCAAAAATATGGAGGTGAACCCCGGTGAAACTCTTACCGTTTCCGTGTTATTCTGAATGCTGTGCATGGTACTATGTCACCTATCAAGCATATCTTGTCAAGATGGCGGGAATTACCCGCGTAATGCTACTGTCGTCCCGGGGGGAGGGTTTTCCCATATATGGACTATACAGGGATGATCCGCTGAACAGGGTATGGTTTTTCGAGCTTCTTGTCATAAACAGGGTATGCAATTTCACTCAAGTTCCAAGTTCTTCCTGAGTTTCCTGTCATATTTAGGGTTTCTACTTTCGTGTTGACCAAAACTGGTTATTATGGTCATCAAAGAAAAAAAAAAAAATACACGAGCTGGCATGATAATTGAAACAGGAACTCAGTGCAATAAATTATATCTTTTGTCAAAAACAGGGTCTACAAATTTGAGTTTTTTTTGTCATAAACAGGATACCCCTTTCATAATCCCAGCGGAACACCCCTAACCAAATCCTGGCGGAGTACCCCCCCCCCCCCCCCCCGGGACTATCCTCATTTACATGAAAACTCGGCACCACTAAATCGTTTCAGATAAGACATGAAATCGTAGTTTTGATATTATTTTATTGATTTTTTATTGATTTAATTGGAAAATTTATCGGCAGAATACTGAGAATTCCCCATTCCGAAATTCAAAGGAAGACTGGTGCCGAATCCACGCCGCTTGGAATTCTGGGGCGGAATTTAGGGACGCAAGATGGCAGCTTGAGAGAAAGTATGGGGAAATACAACTGTTGCATTCTGAATTGTACAAATAACTGGAGAAATTATTCTCCTGGGTTGAAGTTCCATGCGCTTCCGGGAGATCCTAAGGTTCTTAGGGAATACAAACGCTCGTCGAGGATACTCTGAGATTATCGTTTCTTATCAGCCGTTTGTATTCCCTAAGAACCTTAGGATCTCCCGGAAGTGCATGGAACTTCAACCCAGGAGAATTTCTCCAGTTATTTGTACAATTCAGAATGCAACAGTTGTATTTCCCCATACTTTCTCTCAAGCTGCCATCTTGCGTCCCTAAATTCCGCCCCAGAATTCCAAGCGGCGTGGATTCGGCACCAGTCTTCCTTTGAATTTCGGAATGGGGAATTGTCAGAATCTGAGACTTGTCATCGACCTTCACAGGTCAGCCAGCCGTTGTTCAAATGCGTTACTTTGTGTACTGTTACTTTCTTTATCTATATTTTCGTTCACAGCATCTGTCTCAAAACTTTGAGGAATTGTTCCTCTTTCTGGAAACTTAGAACAATTGCAGTTACAGTTTCTAATGTCCAACCAAGGCATTTCAGCGTTTGGATCAGACCCCTAGTCAGTCAGTGGCGGTAAAGCAGTCAGTCTGATCTTCAATATCAAAGTCCCAAATAATCAAAACTTTCCTGTTTGAATCAGTGGAAATATAAAGTATAATGGCATAAATCGATTACCTTCAAAATGTTCCTTTTAAGACTAGTTACAGAGTAAAACTAAATGAGCAATGACTTTTGTGAATATATAGCTCTGAAATATTAATCTCGGCCGTATCAAATCCATTGTTTGGTTGCGAAGTAAATTATGCACTATATTTAAAGAATCTCAAATATCTCATAATTTAGCTAGATAGATTTTTTCAAAAATCCCCACAAATGGAGGCATCTAGTAAATAATTATGTGGTACGAAGCATTTAGTGTTGAACGCTCTGCAAGGCTAAAATTGTTCTCTAAACGAAAACAAATATTTCATCATAATCACGTGTTATGACGTCCGATCTCATTAAAAACTGCATCAAACATTGATTCAATCTTTATGTGACTTATGTGCAAAAAAGATTTGCAATCGGATAAAACACGTTTGTGCACCAGCGTTCCAAACGTGGAAGGTAGCGGTCAAGCGTGAGGGGGTCCAGCCACCTTAACACTTAAAAGTTATGATAAACTGATAAACTTTGCATTGTAAATTTTATAGTTTAGCTTCTATTATACTTATATTCCGCGAACATGACAGTACGAAATCCATAAACATTCGACTTAAGACTTCAATATTGACCCCAAACAACAAGAACGCTTTATCATTATTCCAAACAAAAAAGTTTCAATGATAAGAGCCTCAGCATGACAAGAAATAATTAAAAATGAATGTTGGTAATGAAATGAATGGTTTTAAGAGATATTTTTAAAGAGAAAAATATTTTCAAGGTTTGTCATCTTAGTCGCCGGGTATGTGATTTCATCGGTTGTTTGAATGCTCGATGTTCTAATACTCAATCAATTGCGTTTGAATAAAATTATCAAGTTAAATATCCACTACTTAGCACTTTTTCGCAGCAAGTAACAGCCCTTATGGTCAAAGGCCTGCTTTCCTCATTTAGTTCTCGAATTTTTTGGCATTCAGGAAACAAAGCAATCCTTCGCTCGCGAGGGTTGTCAGTGAAGCTAACGTGGCCCCAACTAGTTTTATAGACATAAATGGCAGAGACTTCACCGTACAAGTATGTAGAAATTGAAAGCTTACACAGTGTAGATATAGGAAATCACCAACAGCAAGAAAATCCACACCAAAAACGGCGAGACAGATTTGGCTTTCATAATACTTTCTCGCCAGGAGATGTTCTCACAACGACGTTCAAACGCAAATGAAGCATAATGAAACTTTTAACCCACAATGCTCTACGCGCCTTGATCACGTGACTCGTTTGAGGCCGTAGATTTTGCATTAGGCTCCATACTAACGCTCCAAGTCCAGAGTATGGTGGAAAAACAACAGAAATATTTCCACGAGCGCTTGGCCCAACAGAAACACAACGACAAAGCAGCCACACATACCCCTGAACCACGATGGGCTCCCCCCACACCGTCGCCGGTGAGCGGTTTCCATGTCGATCTTTTCCATGACTGGTTTCCAAGACTGGTGACACTTTCTTCTCTGACATCTCTTGACCAATCGTATCATTTATCTATAGCTGTCAATCATTTAGACCAGGTGCTTACGTGGCTAAAGCGTGGCTAAAGATTCTCGTCGTCCTTGTATTGAGTAAAAGTTATTGCCGCTCAGACAAACATCAAATGAAAATGGAAAATCCGATCATCTCTGAGATTTTATCATCCTTGCAAAAGGTCTACCATTTGGCAAAAAAACGTAAGGAGAAAATAGAAGATATCGTGAAACAGGATTGGTACCAAGAGGAGGAAAGGAAACTTGAAGAAGACATTAAAAAAGGACGCCTTAAATCTGACCCAAATGCATTCTTTGTGATGACAATTAATATGGAAGGAAAAAGTTTGGGCATAGGAACTGCTGACAATCGGAAGATGCTTTTGACAATAATTCTTCGTAATTTTCACCCTTCTCTGATAATGTCTCAAGAGCAAAGTGGCGTACTTGTGTAATTAATTGCAAGAAGTTACCAGTTGGAAGCAAGGAAAAACGAAAATGAGGCAGCTGTATTTTGGAATGGAAGTGACTTCGAAGGGACGGACGACGAACTGAAATCTAGCGATATCAGAATTATTAGAATAAGAGATGAGCTTAAAAATCAGTTCGAGGTAAGCGATGTTCTTTCAAGAATAAAGATGGTAAAACTTACGCCAAAACGGGCCACGGAAGGTACAAACCAGTCTTTTTTGGCAGTCTCTTGGCATGGACGTCACCATTCTATGAGTAAGTCCAAAAAAAGTGAAGTATTCAATGGCTTTCTAGAATTCGTCAAAGAAGTCTCTAAAGTCAATGGAAATATCCCATTTATTATCGGTGGAGATTTCAACTTGGATACAACGGACGAAGAACTTCCCTTGTCGCAAGGTGTTGTTGTTCCAGGGTACGAACTCTCTCCCAGAAGCCAACAAAGCTCAGAAAAGACAAAAAACTATATCCCTTACAAAGATAATTTTATATTTTCCACGCACGGTATCTCCGTGGAATGGATAAAACCGATTGATTTCACTTCTCGTAGCGCGCAGACCAAGGCAGCCTCTGACCTCTCCGCAGAACAACAAGAAGAAGCGAATCGCATACCTGTCAATCCCAGCCGTGGAATTGTCGACGACTTGTTAGATCATGACCCTGTTGTAGGAGTTCTTAAGTTATCAAGTCCAACAAGCCCAACAAGCCCTGCGGTTCAAAACCTGAATGAAAAGTTTAATAAAGCTGCTTCACTTGGTGCCCAGGAGTCGACTAATATTTAGAGAGGCTTTCTAGAGATACGCTTTCTAATCAGTGTGCTTTGGGGCCCAAGGGAAGAGAAAATATTGCAAAGAAAAGGGAAAAAAGGTTTATAACCGAATTAATTGAAGAGAACTTTCTATTACTTTTAACGTGTATCTGGGACAAAACTTGTAACTTGGGACAAAACAGCATTAAGCAATAATATAGATAAACTGAAATTTAATATACACTTTTGACACATTCGATGCATGCCTTTGACTTACAATTATAGAATACAAACCGCAAAATGCATATTTTCACAGTCTTAACGAAGGCCGTTGATTTGCTTTTTATAGTTCAAATTGTGTTTGAATATCTACAGGATATTAAATCTTTATAATTTTCTTTTCTTTCTATAGGAACTTCCATCCCCCTGTTATCTTTATAAACTGAGCTATGATATGCCTGCCAACACGCTCAACTCTCAGGGATTATTTAACGCAGTGTTTTATTGCAAAATGTGCAAAGTAGTTTATTTCTCTTTAGGAATTTGTGAAAGAATTGTTAAATGATGAGGTTGTGTCTACCATTAAAGAAATTTAAAAACATCTTAAACAAAGCCATCACAACCTAAGTACAGCGCCAGTAAACACGACGAACGACGTAAACGAATGAACAAGCTTTAATAATGAAACGTAGTCGCAAGATGGCCGACCAATAACAACAGTAATGAACAGGCGTCACTGGCGCGGGCGCGCGCGCATGACAGGCACAAATGTCCGCGGGCACAACGGGCTCGCTGGCGCAGTATCTTCTTCTTCCTTATTTTCTGTTAATTAACTGGATAACAAAGTTATTATGGTTCATACATCTACAGGTCGCATAATGTCTCAATATAGGAAGTAGTCCTTGAGGTAGGCTGGGGGTTTGCGTGTTCGTTGTGGTCTCGAGGGAGATTCTTCGCTGCTGAGTTCGTTGTTGATGGGCAGTGGGACGGTGAGAGTGACTTGCGAGGGTGGTGGGTCTTGCTCAGTTGTTTCTGGGGTTGTGTTGGTGTCTTCTTCCGATGCGTTGTCTTGATTGTTTGGTTTACACCAGCTTGGTAAGTCAACTTCGTATGGGCGGATAAGTTCCGATGGGGGGGTTGGTGGACTTGGTTCTTCTGACGCTAACGTTGGGTCTACGGTGGCGAAGTCTTCGTCGGCATCGTTGTGGATTACTTGAGTACTAGTGTGGGAGGAGGCGAGGGGAGCGGGAACGGCATAGCACTCACATAGCTTGACCTTGTATGATGTGGCGCGAAGTTGGGATCCGGTGAACTTCTTAATGTAACACCAAGGGTCGCTCACTTCTGTAACGATGTAGCGGTCACGAGCACGTAGTTTGTCGCGGTCAGCGATCAAATAAACTATGTCTCCCACTCGAATCTGTGGCTGAGGTGCGGCAACTCCGTGTTTGTCTTTGGACTTTTCGCTGTGGGGATGGTTAGTGGACCTCTTCTGGTGCTGCGCTACTATATTCTGGTAGTCAGATAGTGGGAGTTGGTCACAGGTGTATTGACTGCGCTGTGTCCATAGTTCACGAGCGGAGAGACCTTGATGGCGTAGGCGAGAGTTGAGACGAGCTGTTGCTAGTGCGAGGCCAGTAGAAGTAATGGGTCCACCTCCGGGCTCCTGTCGCAGAAGCTCTTCTTCTAGCTCTTGAATAGCCTTTTCGGCGACTGGGTTCTTATTCTTATTCTTTATGCGACCAACATCGAGCCAAATGTTCAAGTGTTTTAGACCGTCGTTGTTGCTAAGAGATAAGAAGCTTGGTGCAGGGTCTACTCGAATGACTGCTCTTGGACCGTCCAAAGGGTGTAGTTCCACAATGAGGCGTGTAAGGGCGTCGCGCAGGGTGTCGTACTTTTCGTCTTGTATTAAACAAGTGTTGGTGTAGGATGTCGAACACTCTCTGAGTAGTAAGATTGCTTGTCGTTGTCGTTTGATAACGTCAGCAGCGAAGGATATGCCGACGACGTCGGGTGGTTCTTCAGATGATTGGTTTACGAGAGAACTTGGAAACTTCCGTAAGGAGGCACATGGGTGGCATGACGAGGATACCCTGGTTAGGGCACTGTTCATGTCTAACGCAAAGAAGTGGCGTAGTACAACCATCTGAAGCTGGTTGCGAGATGGATGGTTTAGACGAACGTGGAGAGCTGTGAGAAGACCATCAAGTACGGACCGTGGTACTACTATTGCCTCAGATGAGGGGGTGAAAGGTTGGTTGCGTTTGACTACTAGAATGCCGTCTTTGGAGATGGACGTTACGTTTAGATAGCGTTTGATGTCTTTTATGTTAGTCAGTTTCTTCGAGGGTCTAGTTCCTTGTTTCAGATGGGCATGGACTCTGCGGAGGTCGGGACATCCGTTTTGGATTTCTCGCCAGGCTGATCTCGTGGTGAATGGAAGTGACTTGGTGTTGTCGATGATGTCTTGAACGGACACGTCACGGACGACAGAGTCTTCTGTTTCTTTGATGAAACTGCACACCTGGCATGTTGGTTCTTGGCACTCTGGAGCGTTGCGGCTCGTAAAGTCTGAAGGGAGGTTAGCCGTACCGGCCAAATGCTGCAACGTGACTTGATATCGGCTAACGGTAGTTAGGAATGATGTTACCCGAGGGCTTGCGGAAAATTCGCCGCGACAGAGTTTATTGATGGCTTGGACGCATGGTTTGCTGTCAGTGAGTACGCAAGTACGGTGTTCAGACTGTATTATAAACGGGCTGAAGTGCTTGACGGCCGCGGCGATACTCAGTGCTTCAATTTCACAGGGCAGCCAGTTGACTTGGTGTTTGCGGAGTTTTGCGCTGAAAAATCCGGCAAGATAGAGGTTGTTCTCACGGGACACATATAGTGTTGCTCCGAGGCCACGTTTGGTTACGGAGCCGTCTGTTACGATCCATAAGGAGTCGGATGGACGTGGTAGAGCGATGGCTTTGGTTGACGTGAGGGCCTGCTGAGCAGCTTTAAACTTGTGGAGAAGACTTTCGTTCAACGTAAGTTTGTCTTGTGACTGGAGACCCGAGATTGCGCCTTCGAGGGGGTCGATTAGGGAGGAACACTCTGGTAGGACGCGGCTAAGGACTTTGTAGGACCCGATAAAAGAGCGCATGCCTTTGACGGTAGTTGGAGGAGGACAAGATGCAAGAACCGCGACGCGATGAGGACTTGCAGATAGTTTGCCTTGGGACCACACCCATCCTAATATGGTGGTGGACTTTGGACAGATGACCGTTTTAGTTGGTGAGAGTCTAAGGTTGCACCTGTCAAGCTGTTCCAGGACCCGTGCCCAGATAGGTAGAAGGTCTTCGGGGCTTGCTCCTCCGCAGTACAAGTCGTCTGCTATCTTTGCCACGCAGCCTTCTTGGATGAAGTCACCAAGTACTCGACACATCATCTCTTCGAGTGCTGTTTCTGAGCCGGGCATTCCCATTGCGGAGCGGCAGTAAACGCGTACGCCACGAAATGGTGTGGCTACGCCGCAGTACTTCCTGGATTCTTTAGCAAGGGGTATTTGGTAGAAGGCGCGGCTGAGATCAGACTTTATCAGGAACTTCCATGGTGCAATGGTGCGTAGTGTGGAGTCAACGTCTGGCATGAGTGATGGTTGGGGTTTGCTGTACCGTCCCACGTCTGCAAAGGCAGTGACGAGGCGATGACCGCCAGAGGGTTTCTTTATGAGGAAGGAGGGGTTCAGGTATTCTACTGCCACGTCGATATCTTCGGGTTTTTGGAAGACTTGGTCTCTTTCCAGTTCGTCAAACTTCTCTTGCAGCTCTATTAGTTGGTTTCGAGAGTATTGAGGAAGGCGCCCTTTACGTTGGGGCGGCTGTACCGGTCCCATGTTTACGCGGGCTTCTATATGGCCCGCTGCTCCGTTGTACCCTGGAATGTCCGGTTTGAAGACGTTGTCGTATTTCTGTAGGACCTTCTGGAATTGGTCACGCATGGAACTTGTAAGTAGCTTGTCTGGATCTAGACTTACGCTGCCTGAGGACGGCGGGGTAGGCTTTACTTCTGTAACGGGGAGTGTTGAGGGTGGAGCCGCTTCGGGAGGAGTCGCTGGGACGGTTGGGCGGGCCCAGCAGATGTGGTCGTGGCGTCGGACGGTGTATGGTTCGTCGGACGTGTTGGTAATTCGCACTTTACCTCCGACTGTATCTATGACTCGTGGTTGGGGCCATGGGTTTTCGCTGGGTGGAGGGCGTTTGAGTTGGGACGTATCACTACGGGGTTCAATGGCGATAGTGTTGTCAGTTCCCAGCTCGGGGGGGACGTCAACTTCTAGGTAATCTCCAGGCCAGATAACGGTGGTGGGCGACGATGAACGTAACACATACGACGTGGCGTGGCGTATGGTGTGAGCCTGAGTGCTGTGTTTTTCATCGGTGTGGTACAAGATGGTTTCGGAGCCTTGTATAGTTATCTGTTGAGTGGCTGGGCGAACTGAGATGTCGTTCGCGATGAGGAAGGGTATTCCAGCGAGTATGTCAACATCTATGTCCTCTACTACGAGGGCGTCGAGCGCGAGTTTCTTGTTGGAACGAGAGAGCAGGACGTGTACTTCGCCAATAACGGTCAGCGGTGTCGTACCATCGGCTTGCAATGCTTGTTGGGAAGACTTTTCGACGGTAAGACCAAGTGTCTGGGCAACGGACGCTTTAATCATGCTGGTTTCGGCGCCGGTGTCGAGGGTCAGCCTCACTGGGTGTTGTCGATAGAAGGCGTTGAGTAGGGGTGACCTTCTGGTGCTGACCCTTCGGGAGATGGAACGTGCGGACGGAAGGGCTGACGCTTCACTGTCAACTTGATCAGGTGCGTACAGATCTAGGTTATCGTCGTCTTCTTCTACTTCCTCTTCATAGTTGGTTGTCGAGCGAGTCTTGGCGAGGAAGAGTCTGTCCTCAGGAGATAAGTAAGGGCACTTACTTAGGAAATGCTGTTGATCTGCGCGGCCTGCTTCTTTGCATAGTGGGCATGACCTGGGGCGTCTGGAAGTCGTTGGGCGGCGACTGTTTGGCAATTTGTTTGGTTCACGTGAGGCAGGGAATCTAAATTTTGACGCTGTAGCGCGTAGTATCTTGGAATCAGCGGCTGTGCGTAGTTCGTCAAGCAGTGAGTCCAACGCTTGGGAGATTTCTGGTTTTATCGATGCGAGGGTTCTGGAGCGAAGTTCCGTGCCATATCGTTGTTTTACGAGGTTTGGTAAGTCCGGGTGGATTAGTCTAAGCCAGGTGAGAACGATCATATTTTCAAGACTGGGTGTTGATTCCTCGTCGGCGGTTATAATCTCGCCATGGTGGGTGATATTGCCATTAGCGATGAGGAGATTGTCTTCGACGAAGGACATCAGTCGTTGAAAGAGGTCTTCTGGGCGTTCGTCATGTTCCAGTTTAATGTTATTAAAGTCGATAAAGTGTGCTCCGGTGGACTGGAACCCATAATGCATGCGAATCATTTGCCAGATGGAGTTGATAGATGTTGAGTTCTTGACAATTGAATTTCTAGAGATAACTGGGCAATAATTAGCGATTTGGCCAAGCATCAACTCCAGATGGGTACACTTTTGCTGTGCTGTTCGACGTCTAGCGACAGGGACTGCTTCACCGTCATCAGTAAAGCCTCTTAGAGGGCCTCGAGATTTCTTTAGCCACGTCACGGTATCACCAAGGAAGGATGCGAAATTTACGTCGAGAGATAATGTATACTGTAGGTTTTGTCTCCATGCTTCGAAGGAAGTGATTGTCTCGTTTTTAGTCAGTGTCCATTGTTTTGGTGCTCTTGTTGAAGTCATTTTTGGAGTCGATGGTTTGGGTGATTGTTGATGAGGCCGTGTGAATGTGTTTCGTAAGCTCTTGTGTACGTTTCTTGCTGTTCGTTTTCCAACCACCGTACAGGTTGGCTCGTTACGAGACTTCTGCTATTGATCGTTGTATTTATACTGTTGTTCGTGGGTCCTTTAATCGCTGCCACCACGCCAGTAAACACGACGAACGACGTAAACGAATGAACAAGCTTTAATAATGAAACGTAGTCGCAAGATGGCCGACCAATAACAACAGTAATGAACAGGCGTCACTGGCGCGGGCGCGCGCGCATGACAGGCACAAATGTCCGCGGGCACAACGGGCTCGCTGGCGCAGGATTTTTTTTACATTCGCGATATGCCTATATAACATATTTCAATAATATAGATACACGTATTTTCATAACTAGTTGATACAAATTACTAGTGAAGTGCTGCGAATATGTCAAAAGTTGGTCATTGTTTCAGTATCAGCCACTAAAGCATTTTCTTGAAATGATAAAATGTCTTAACCTTCTATATACTGACTGCATTTAAAAATGTTCACCTACAAATGTTAATAATTGATATCCCTTGGATGATTCTTTATACACTGAATAAGATCTAGATATTCCATCACCCTACATAATTATGGTATTAAGACAATATATTATATATGATCCACAAGTTTATTGTGTCTGTAATACTTGTCAGGTATATTAACTTTACTATAAGTAATGGAGCCTGAGATTCTTTTAAACAGTAAGGTGATTTAAATGTCTTCTTATATCTTGTATTGCATGCTTTGTATTAGTCAGTAATACTTGTATACATTTGTTGTACAACATGCATGGCTGAACCTTTATAGACTTTTGATTTATTATCTGAAAAAAATATTAGTTAACATTAATCACAACATTACACATCAATCAAAAAATATATACCTAGATGTAGCACAAAAGAATTAGGAAATAGAGGGCAGTTAAAGTAGAAAGAATAACTAGTGAAAATTAATTATAATAAACCAGAGCCAAAAGTTTCCTAATTATTATAATAAGTGGATTGTAATAGATGAGAAACAGGTGATTTATTTTGCCTGTTAATATGGGATGTAAATACAATTCCTTTAATACTGATTTAACTAAGTAGTTGAAACCTGATTAAATGCACTGCATGTTGCTTGTGCTAATTTTTCTAATCTTGCTTCTTTGGCAAGTCTGTGTATTGTATTAAGGATATACTGATGATTTCATGCTTGTTGGTCTTTCGAAGGTCATGTCATTGGCTCAATAATACGAGATGTAACAATATATAACAGTTTTTTTGACAATGCTAAAGGTAACATAAGAGACACAAGTTTTTTTCCTGATTTGTCAATATCTACCCAGGCTTTCAGTAGTGTAAGACCTTGGTTTTTGTGTGCTGTGAGAGCATATGCAAGTCTAAGAGGCAACGCAGTTGCCTTTGTGGACACCATCAGGCAACTGAGGTGATACAGTCACTGGACATATTGGTACACATGTTGGTAATGGTCAT
This sequence comes from Actinia tenebrosa, assembly GCF_029948245.1. Lineage (NCBI taxonomy): Eukaryota > Metazoa > Cnidaria > Anthozoa > Actiniaria > Actiniidae > Actinia > Actinia tenebrosa. The sequence continues at coordinate 28,551,111 of NW_028292569.1, forward strand.
TGATAGATGGATCTCTGTAGTCATCAAATTGGACAATAAAAGCAACAGGCAAGTCTGGTGGTTGGTGATTAAGTTGATAGTTAAAATCAATGATTAAGTATACCTGTAGTCATTATTACGAGACCAACAACTGCATGACCATATATTGTCAGCATTACCTTTGCACCATTTGCTAAGAACGTTTGGTTAAAGACCTCACGAAAAATTTTGTAATTTCCAATTTGGGTAAAAAATGGAAGTATTCTTGACATTTCCATGGGTTTCTAATGGGACTTTTACCAAAATTGGAAAAATGCTACCGAACCCATTAATGGGGGGAAAAAATCACTAGTAAAGCCCATTATTGGGAATTGATTGTCCCAAAAATGGGTCTATTTCCCTATAAAATCACATACTAGGGTATTTACTATCCTAATAGAATCCCAAAAGTGGGTTTTCCGGTGTAGTCAAAATCTTCCCTCATAAAATCACATAATGGTGTATTTTACTCCCCAATAGAATGCCAGAAATGGGTCAGTTTTAATGTGATTCAAAAAATATATTACCTATAAAATCACACACTGGGGTATTTACTCTCCCCATAGAATGCCAGAAATGGGTCAGTTTTAATGTGATTCAAAAAATATATTACCTATAAAATCACATACTGGGGTATTTACTCTCCCCATAGAATGCCAGAAATGGGTCAGTTTTAATGTGATTCAAAAAATATATTACCTATAAAATCACACACTGGGGTATTTACTCTCCCCATAGAATGCCAGAAATGGGTCAGTTTTAATGTGATTCAAAAAATATATTACCTATAAAATCACATACTGGGGTATTTACTCTCCCCATAGAATGCCAGAAATGGGTCAGTTTTAATGTGATTCAAAAAATATATTACCTATAAAATCACATACTGGGGTATTTACTCTCCCCATAGAATGCCAGAAATGGGTCAGTTTTAATGTGATTCAAAAAATATATTACCTATAAAATCACATTTTTGGGATATTTGCAATTTTGATAATTATAAATTTATAAATAACTGTTCAAATTCCATTTAGAAATTAAGAATGTCCCTGCCCATTAATATTCCAAGCCTACAATTGGAACTCAATATCTTTATAAAGGAACAACATGCCACAAGCAAAAACAATTTTTAATATTTCAAATTAAACAAGATTAAGTTTAAGTGTTAAGTCACTCTGAGGATTCGTGAAGTTAAACATGTGCAGCAAAATGTAAACTCTATGACACAAAAACATAAACTTCTGTTCAATATTTTATTTACAAAAATGTCTGCTTGTCTTTTGATTGTCAAACTTTAAACAATGGCAAAATGCCCATGACAAACTGTTTTGAAGCTGAATACAAAACTATCAAGATCAAGGCGGCAGTAAAATTGTACACAAACAATGACCCGACGATGGCTGTGATTAGAATATTTGAAGAGCAAGCTGTAAAGAAAGGAAGACTATTTCTTCTAAAAGATGCTCAAGGAGCTGCTGAAGAATATGGTATCACTCTCAACTTAGAGTACCCGGACACAAGTGCAACTACAATAGAAGGAATTCATATCCCTTACACGAAGATGGGTGAACATCTTAAGAAACTGAAAGTTGAACAGCTGAAAAGCGAGGTGAAAGAGGGAAAGTGACGAGGAAAGCTGAATGCCGAAAGATGGGACGATGAAGTTTAATCAATAAAGACTGCTTCTTATGGATGAAAAACTGGACATCATGAATAACCCACGTTGTAACTGGCATTTGCAAGTTGTGTGAGCAGCTATTGCACATGAAGTTATACTACAGCAAAAAGACAAAACAGCACCACCTCACGAGGTCTGCTGCCGTTTATGCGGAAAAGCACAAGAGAGCGTGGCGCCACTGTTAGCTAACCCGGTGTTCAGCGTTGGCGCAGAACAAATATTTGTCAAGGCACAACAACGTCCTCAAAGTATTATACTTTGAACTTGTATTACAACTGGAACCTATAGATTCAGTACCACCATGGTACTGACCAAACAAACCCAAGCCTGAATACAGGTCGAACGAGGTAGAAGCACTATGGGATATTCCAACGTACGGAGAAAACCAAGAGATGAAAGCAAACAGAATCGACGCCAAGATCATCAACCATAACACCCAAGAGGTCATCGTTCTTGAGATGAGCTGCGCGTGGATTGACAACAGGGAGAAGAAAGATGAAGAGAAAACTACCAAATACGGTCCTTTAAGATGGGAATTAAAAGAGAGGTTTCCAGAATAGAAAGTCAACCAGTATAACATAATTATAGATGCCCTTGGAGGATGATCAACGAGCATGGAAGATAACCTACGGAAATTATTTGGAAAGAAGACAAAGGAGATTGCAGTTATCAGTAATATCGAGTACGCTTCATATTGCAAGGACATTTAAGATTATCACATAAATATATTTATTGGGACTAATTTTTCTCTAAAGGTAAAGTTATTACTACTATACTGGTCTATTTTCATTACACACACCGAACGCATAATTTATTACTACTATACTATGTCTATTCTTTGCGTACATATTTACGGTGTTCAACTTAACGTATTGAGAAAAAATATCGCTCTGGAATCCTCACGAGTACCCTACATTTCATATTCCGGCTGCGTTACCAGCGTGGTTGGTCCTTGTAGTGTAGTGGTTAACACATCGGACTGGAATACCGAAGACGTGGGTTCGATTCCCACCAAGGGCATTTGAAATTTTTCACATAAGTTTCTCGATGCATGAAGCTGAGTCCAATTATTTGCATATCGCAGCGACAGTTGCACTGAGGCGAATCCAACTGGTAATCACGCAGATCAAAAGATCAAGCGAAAACTAGAAAAACACTTTGAAATTTCTCTCTGTATGAAGAGCCCCAAGAATAAATGTAGAATATGATCTCAAAACCCCTATGAATCCGAAATCCACGATCCGAAGGCGACCGAGTGGAAAATCCGGATCTAATTGATTATCCGCAATGAATCCGGATTCCCAATTGCGTAGAACCCCTATTTGTATACTAAGAGGTATTATTGACACGGTTTTCTTTGTTATTCACAAGGCTTTATTTTAGTTATAACCCTCATTATAAATGCGAGGTCAATATATAGTTATCAAATCGTTGAATAACTATATATAGACCGTTCGCATTTATAATGAGCAACATTTGATAGAAAACCTTCTCAATTGATAAATAAAATACTTAATTACCTCGAACGTCGGCAATAAGCCTATACATCCCTTGGGTCTGCGGAGCTCGGGATGTATATGGTTTATTGCCTCCATTCTCGGTAATTAACTCTTACGTAATAGTATAAAGAATTCGCGGTAGCTCAGTTGGTAGAGCAACGGACTGTAGTATGTAGTAGGGTAGCATGGGTAGCGTTCGCGGCTAACGCGTCGTCTTTCACCGCTGTGAGTCCAACGGGTCGGGTCTCTGGTTTGACACCTGAGGTCGCCACATGTGAATTGAGTTTGTTTGATGTGTTGTTCTCTCCTATGCTACGAGGGTTTTCTCCTGGTTCACCGGTTTCCTCCCTCCGTAAAAATCAACATGTGAGTTGAGCGTTGTGTGCATAGAATATTGAATGTAGTGGTAGTGTGTGTGAGCGAAAAGTGTCCCCGATTAGTGCGAAAGCGCTAGAACGACTAGACACTTAAATAAAAGTGATTTATTTATTTATTTTATTTTTCAGTTATCCGTAGGCCGTCGGTTCGAACCCGGGCCGTGAGAGCATATATTTTTAATAAGGGAAAAATTATATCAAAATCTCACCACCTAGATCATAACGTAAACATCAGGTACCAAATAGCGAACTACTTATGACGTCATTCAGCCGAATCCATCTGGGGGTTGAAAAGTACCCCCATCCCCCCTTTCAGAATGTGCGCCTAAAAATGTACCCCTCTTTCGCACCGGTGCGGCACCGTTGCTGGGGTTATGTAGAACTGGTACTTTCATACTACTTGCGACGAATACGCCCTTTAATTATTTAGCTCTCTAAATCTTTATGAAGAATTCGTTTCTTTAAAAACTATTGTATGTTTTTCGTTCCAGAAAAAGCAGTTTTGTTCACCTCCTATTATTTATCGAGCGGTCCTATCGGCAAAAGAAGACTTTCATTCTGATAGTTTAATACAATTCTATAGATAATTTATTTAAATATTGAATAACATATAAAATTACAGCAATAAAAATATTCGCCAATTAATTGAGGCTTTTCCAGCTAGTATGATCATACAAATGAGCTTACATGAATTTGTGTTGTTGAGAGAGTATCGTATAAAGAGCGGTACCTTGTCTTCACTTTCAAAAGCTAAAAATTATTTAAAAACATTTATAAATGCCAATTTACTGAAAAAAGTATTTTGTATTTTGCATTGCATCTTGCATTATTTTTATTTTGTCTCAGTTGTTTTTGTCAAGTTTAACTAAAAATATGCTTTTTTCTCGAAAACGTTTGTCGTTTGATTTTCGTATCTTTCTCACATGAAAACTAGTAAAATCGAATCTCAAAATCTAGTAAGCTTAAGTTTTCAAAAAAATATTTTAATGAAGAATTAGGATAAAATTTTTTTTTTTTTAACTAAAACATTTGGTTTTGTCGTTCAGGGCCTTTATATATGACTAGATTAGTTAGTTAATGATCTCCAGCTAGTTTTCTCTCTGATGCTACCAAAGCACTTTCTTAATTTCGTTGCGGTAAAAATACGGTTCTTGTGAAAACTTGTAAAATTGATAAAATGTAGGTCAAGTATTGTGAAATAAAGATTATTATTATTATTATTATTATTATTACAAATAATACATAATAATAATGATGATGATGATGATGATGATAGTGATAATGATAATACTTTATTTCTTAAACGCATTTAAAATTTCTTAATGCTTAGTACAAATCATTTGTGATGCCTGGCCACCATACCTTTGACCTTACAGGGGGGGTCTGCAGACCTCCATTTTTTGCGCCAAAAATACGAATATAAATAAAAAAATAAAAAACGTTCCCCCCCGAAATTTGATTGAGCTAATTCTTAATTTTCAAATGCAAGCCCCCTCTCTCCCCAACTTTTCAATATGCTCCGCGGTCCCTGCCTTAAACTTTGCTTCATGCTGACAACACCGAGATGTCCTTCATGGGATAATCTCAGGATGTGGGATCTCAGTTTGAGTGGAATTGCAATTCTCGTAATTCTTGTAATCCTCTCAAAATCAGATTCCCAATGACGCACACTCTACACTTGGCGGTATGTATTCTTTGCATTTAGATTTCTTCCACTTATCTGTTTTGATGCATTTTCACAGTTCACACAACTCTTCTTCTCCTGCTGATGCTTCTTATACTTCCCTCGTAGTCATTGCTTGAGGAGTAGCGTCGACCGCCACAAATCTGACAAATAGCTCTGCTTATTTCTGCTCTGGTGATGATTCCTTTCCTCCCGTCTGTGTCAGTCTCGATAGGGAGTCAGCAACATTTTGCTTTTCTGGAATGTATGCAACCTTGAATTCTTGTATGGTTGTAATCTCAAAACCCTTACTATACTATACTATACTTCTTACTATACTCCAGCAACATATCTATACTTATAAACCATATCCCTTATTTGATTTTCCGATTAATCACCATAATCACAAACCTGAACGACTCGTCGTAGTCGTTTGACAAATTGGCCTACGGCTTCATTTTCTTGTTGTTCCATGCACCTGAAAAGGTAATTTTGAATATGTAGAGCTGTCTTGTGGAACAGAGTATTCGTCTAATGCTTTGACGAACTTTTTATAATATTTTGCTTTGCCGACGGCAGGCAACGTTTCTACGATTTTATGCACCTCTTCTCCTGCTGTATGTAGAAGTAATGCTCTCTTTTAAAACTTAATATCATCCTTGTGAGCTTGTCTGCTTGCACAAAAACAAAACACAAAATTCAAAAAAATTACATAAAAATGAATAAATAAAAAAATAATATTAATTCTTTTATAAAGGTGAGCGATGAAAATTAACTGAAAAACGTTGCTTCGTTGCTGTAGCGACGCAAGCGTTAACCCTCAAACAAAGAGAAAGCTGTGCTCAATGATCACCTTACACAATTCAATTAGTGTCTTATCAAATGAGAATCTTATGAACAAAACGTTATTAATTATGAATAACTTGAGTTTCAAACATCGGTAAAATCGCTCTCTTCCGTAACATTGACTAATACTTACTGCAATTACACATCAAGATTACTTCAAACGTTCTTCAAGATAAAACTTCAAATTTGTGTTCTAGATTGCTGAAGCCTCGGGACACCGCGTTGAAAGGGTACGTCATTTATCGCGTATAATTCCATTCCTATATGAGTATGATTTTCTAGCTGTAGGATAATATTCCTGTTCGACAACTGATTACTTAAAACTATGTTGTATTCCATAAACGATCGTCCCTAACCTAATAATTTCCATTGGTGATCAACCGCTCTTGTTTTTTTTCTTTTCAAATTTATCTTCACATTTCTTTTTTTTTTTTTTCTAAAATAATTCTTCTGAGAGCCGGCTTACTTGAAGAATTAGAATCTTAATCTCTCAAAATTAATGTGTTATGGAGAAAAAGGTTGTATCCAATGATACGAATAATTGAACTTGGTAATTAAGTTCTTGGATTTGCCGGAGGGAGATTTGCTAGGGTTCAAGATAAGCAAGCTGATAATGCTCTGTAAGAGGTATAAAAGGCACTAAACGTAAAACGCAACAAAACAAAACAAAACAAAAAGCCCAAAAAAGAAAAAAGAAAAAAAAAAAGAAAAAAAAGAAGTATTTCTAAGAAATGAGGCCTTGATTTTGTTGTTGCTGACATTTTTCTTCTTCTTCTTCTTCTTCTTCTTCTTCTTCTTTCTTTTTTCCCCTGCTACTACTTCAAATTTCTTTCTTCATATTTCTTTCTTTTCGTTATTTCTTTTCATCGCAGCTCATCATCAGCAATCAAAGAAGCGATCCCATATATTATCCTTTATTGTACAGAATTTATTCTTTTTTTACGAAGCGAATCTGGTTGCAGGGTATCGATGAGGTCGAAGATCGTTCGGCTGTAAGCATAAGTGATAATGCATTCCTTGAGGCATCATTTGTCAAATATTGTTCATCAGACTTTGTGATGTTGCATAAATGGGGTCAAAACCAAAGCACCAGTAATATTGAGAACAATCTATTAGCATGTTTTTCAACGTCAATTTTGGTATCTCCGGAAATGACCGAAAGCAGTTTGACGACCGAATGTGAAGATAAGACTAGACGACGTCCGCGTGTAGTCGGTTGCTAGTTGTCAGTACCCTCGATTCCTGAAAGGGTCGTTGCTGTTGTTGATGTTGTTTCTGCTGCTGTAGCTGTAGCTGTTGTTGTTGCAGCTGCTGTTGTTGTTAATTTCTGATGATGCTGCTGCAGTTGTTACTGTTACTGTGCACTGCTACTTTTGATGCTGCTGCTCCTTCTACTGTGGTTGCTGCTGTCACATTATTGTTGCTGCTGGTGTTGCTGTGCACTGCTGTTCATTCGTTGCTCATACTATGACTGCCGCGCTACTATTATTGCTGTTATTGTTGTTCTGCTGCTGTTGTTGTTGTTGTTGCTACTGTTGCTGCTACTGTTGTTGTTGTAGTTGTTGTTGCTGTTGTTGTTGCTTCTGTTGTTGCTGTAGCTGCTGTTATTGCTGTTATTCTCTTTCTGCTGTTGTTGCTGCAGCTGTTGCATGCTGCTGCTACTGTTAACGTTGTTGTTACTGCTATTGTTACTGTTGTTGTTTTTGCTGTTGTTGTTAGTGTTGTTGATGTTGCTTAGTTACTGCGGTTACTGCTGTTGTTGCTATCTTTTGTTGTCGATTCCGTTTTTGTTGAAAGGGTTGATTATGTCTCTTTTATTATATTGTTAAAGCCGTCAGCAGAAATGTCCATGCAACTTGCTTTAATTTATAAGATGATGATAAAACTGAAGATAGTGAAAAATAATCAGTTGAAATAAAAAAAAGGTGTATATATATTATCTTCTTAAAGAAATTATATATTTGGTCTACTTATTTGTTCTTTTACCATTGCTATTTAATATATGGCTCAAGATATGAAGATGTCACGATTGATATCCAGTCACGCATTCACTGGAGATTTATCTGCGGACTATTAAATCCCCGAAGTACATCTGTCGATACTTAAACGCACTAAAAAACAATACACGGCTTTGTTAGCTTTCGTAAAACAAGCTTGAGAAATCCTTTATCTACTTTGACAGTTTTAAACTCGCTTAGACAGAAACTCTCCTTAGTCGATTTGCTTTCACGTCTTTAGCTTGCAAAGGTAGTGAGCCAATATGATGCATAGAAAATCTGTCCCTCATCACTCAAATAAATCCGTCAATTCCATTCTTATAACCTCTGGCATAGATTTAAAATTTGACTGGTCTTGGAGTCTTATTAAATTGCTGAAGCTATCAATGTATTATTTTGGGGATTCTGGGTACAGAATCGCTGAAGTGAGCGGACCTACATTGGTTATGTTTTTGGAGATTTTTTTATAGCGTATATAATTACATTAAGAAAACCCTCAGTATAATATATGCCTGTCATCGCCTTCTCTATCGCCTATCTGTCATGAGACCTGATGTCTAATTCACATTCTTTCGCTCCAGATTTTGATGCCCTGGTCACCCTACAACTAACATGGCGGACAATTCCTCTTGAAGAAGCCTGGATCTGTCATGTCACTTTCAACTTACAGCACACCATCTTCGTCGCGTATATCAAAGCCTACAAGACGTGAATCAATTGTGTAAGATGGTCTTTTAGTTCGCAAACAAATTGGTAAGCCTGTTTTCTAATTTAACATTCAAAAATTAGTTATTGCAGCTCGGCTTCACAAATTAATGAAATTTGACAGCTCTCTTAGATTGGTTTTAGAAGCTCGCGACTCTCTCTCTCTCTTCTAATATCTCAAAATCTTCGTTTAGTAAAAGCTTTTCCAAATCCCGGAGGATGAAATGATTTAAGATTTGGGCAAATCTCTTCTGTGAGTTCTGATCGTGAATAATTATCCTAAATACAATCATTTTTTTACGCATACAAATTATATATATACCATTTGGCAAAATTCTTAGATTTCGCTCGTCGATACTTGCCATCGAAATGGAATGCCTTATTACAATGGCATGAAAATCAAAAAAAGCATTCATGATATGAAATATTTCTAGATCCTACAAATCACGTCTTCTGCTAGCTACAATCACTCCGCCATAAGCTACTACTACGGCAATTTCATTCTCAACACTTGACCTCTGAGATATTTACGAAAGAAAATTTTTAATTCAACTTGATTTATTCAAGGGATTTTTTTTTTTTTTTTTTTTGTAGAACGATTTCAAAAACATCCTGTTTTGCAAAGATTGTAAATGTTTTCAAAATACTCGAATAAAATAAGGCATACATCCGTAAGCAATGAAATTATTTTTCTACCTTTGTGATTGAATTTTATTTTGTATTCATTTTCGGAATAGGATATAAAAATAAAACCATGAAAATTTTCAATGAAATAACAAAAGACTTTGTATGGTTTACACGGATTTGTTTTGTACGAGAAAAGGATTACGCTCTTAGCATGGTGTTGGGAATACTATAATATGTAATGAAAAACATCAAGATTTCGTTCAAGCATTTCC